>NC_051156.1:3273776-3506029 GCF_013339745.2 Dermacentor silvarum
CTCAGGCTTTTCAGCGCTTTAAGAACCACATTGCATCATTTTTTTCAGTTAATTCGTCATGTTTTTCTGAGGGGAAATACGTTTGTTGGAAGGATATACATATACGTCCTGAAAGCTTTTTAAGCGCAACGATAGAAACAGCAGGACTGCTATTTTTATCGTGCACTGTCTATAGTTGCGTTTAAAAAGTTGCAGTTTCGCCCGAATGGCTAAGCATCGATTCTGATAATTACTGGGCAGCTATATGGAGTAGGGATTGCAGTTTTATTGGCGCTATAAGCTTCTAAACATAGGCATACTAACTAAATTTGCAAGCATGGTGCGACGCGCGCGCAAGCAAACATGAACACATCTCACTCGACGACCGCGGAGAGAGAGAGAGAGAAACATTTATTCAGACCATCGAGATCGTTGATCGTGAGGACGAGTGGGTGGTGTCCTCATTCCAGGACTCCACTGGCCATGGCTGCTCGACGTACTTGCTGGACGAGAGCTTCTTGTCCCGCCAGGGTATCACCGGTCAGCTGTACCTCCCACCGCTCATATGACGTGTTAGGCGTCTTTAAATGTTCAGGTTTGCCCCGCACCCCCACGAGATGTGAATGAGTGTAACTCCCTGTCAAAACGCTGACATGAGGAGACGCGGTAGCATCAGCGAGCGAATTGACCTTTGTGCAGCCGCTCGCATCAACGCGAACTTAAGCGGGTAAACACAGCGGAGGGCGAACTCTGCCCCGTCGCAGATGGCTTTCAAGATATAGCGGCCTCCCGGCCTCCCTGAATAGAACGCCCCCCTCCAGCCCTCCCAACCCTCCCCCGGAGCCTTGCGGCCCGGTGGGCGCGCGGACTTTATATGGAATCTCACGGCGATGGCGACGCCGACGACAGAAGTGCGCCTGAAATGTACACAAACTTGCTAGCACAATAAAAAATTTGAAGAAGCAAATTAACAAACTAGCCTGACCATTTCGTTGCAATATAGTATGGCACGTGACACAAACACACGGGCCCAACAACTTGCACCGCATGACAAGGGTAAAAAGAGACACACACCATACATACAGCACTATCCTCCCCCCCGTTCATACACTGCAAATTATTCATCACGAACCAAACAGCCAGACAGTCTGTTCTAGCGAACACACAAAATTCAATACGTATATAGAGGCCGTGGTTTTAAGTTGTCCATAGCCGCCTCTGGCGCTCTAGTGATGGTGATTGAAAGAATTACAGCAGCGGAGAAAACACGGCTCGCATTGTCCCAAGCTGGTCCTCTCACCTGCCACGATCCAACTGTGGATGCTGTCAGGACCATGCTGGGGAAGTTGGCCGCAGCACTTCCAGCCGAGGAGTAACTTGCCAATGGATTTCGGGGACGGTGGCTTTACAACCTGCAGCGCAGAATAACCAAGCCAATGATGACCTTCACTCAGAATGCCGAAACATAGGAAATTCAAAATTATAGCAGCTTAATGCAGGTCACCGACACCGTGTAGACCACTGAAAAACAGGCCCGGTAAGCCAAGCAGGAACGTTAACCAAAAATACAGGCTCCCACATAGGCCACCGATAGTGTGTTAAGGACAATACTATTTCCTCAACAGGCTGGCGGCACATAATAGGCCCCGTTTCTTAATTTCTCAAAAACACGCAACCGGCTCTCGTTCCTCCTTGCCAGGACGGGAGCTGTAGCTTTCGCTGCACTGCATGGAACTATTGAGACGCAGATGATCTCTCTCTCTCTCTCAGCAATTTCGCTCACTGTACACCGAAAGCTGCTGGTTCTGCTATGCAATAAGAAATGATTATATGCAGCGCGTTAGAGAATGGCTTGCGTGTTGTGCTCTGGAAATCCTGGTGTGATAATCTTATACAAACAATTTCGACATACGCGTTTTAGAGAAAAAAAATGTACCACCCCCTCTTCCAATGCGTGTCCACGTGTAAGCTGCCACCAATCACAGGTTTACTAAACTGCACTAAGGCGCTGAGATGGGCAAGGTAACGAATGTGAGTGACGATGCTGAACACATTGGTTAATCAAAGAGGTGTACGCCTTTTCTTAGGCGGGCGGGGGGGGGGGGAGGGGAAGGGGGCTAGGCACGCCATTTAATGCTTAGGAGACATAAACGGTGGATCATTAGTGTTATAGAATTGGTCAAATGGAAGGGAAGTGCAGTCAAGAATGGCAGAAAATTGAGGACGGTGATGAAACTTGGAACTTTGCAGGCGCAACTTGGAGTCAGCTAGCGCTAGATAGGGGTAAACGGAGATTGCTGAGAGAAGCCTTCGCCATACAGTGACCATAAAGACAGGGTGTCGAGCCGAAAGTTTACCTGTTCTATTTCAGGTTCAGGCTTCTGCATATTTTCCGGTTCGGTTCAGGCTCAGCTCCGGAGCCAAAATCTTGACGGTTCGATACGGTTCCAACGGGTTCTTACGGGTTCCTAATAGTTCGAAATGAAGGTGTAAAGAAAATCTTTAGAAAACGACATTTTTCAGCGCCACCCGCGCATTTATTGAGCAAAAGATTTTGCCACATGTACGTGACGTGCGGTGCTTTAATATCTCCTATTAAACTGTAATCGGAGGCGCGCAAGGGTATTGTGATTCGCTTTCAAAGGTGACTGTGCCCGATGCGTTCCATTTATTTGTGCCTGCAAACTGTCTTACACCTAATTGCACCTTGCTCGTTAAGCTTCAGGGACCAGAGAGAAATTAACATTGTGCGCTACCTTGACCACCATGCAATAAAAAAAAACTTGGAGGACGCTTCTGCTACATATGCGGGATGGAAAATCGACAGGAAGATCATGACTGCCAACCCAGTTGTAAAATCTGTCAACAACCCCATGAGACAGCAGGAAAGGAGTGCCGACATAAACTCAAACCAAATTCCACCACCGTACAAGATCAGACTGCATTGGGAAAACAAGAACCAAGAGCAGCAATGCAGATGGAACTCAAATTCAGACTCCGACTTCCCAGCACTATCCGAATCAAGCAGTACCTCACTATACCGTCCATGAAGATCCAGAAGTGACTCCAAATAAACAGGCAGTCAAGCAAACGAAAGAACCCGTTCAAGATCACAGTCCGGATCACGTACCCGCAACCCACAAAAGCGAGTCACGTATGCAAACGCTGCAGGGGGAAACACACGAGCACAAGAACCCACGGCAACCGAAGGAGATCTGCGAGCACAACTCCAAAATCAACAAGCCCTCATTGACAAGCTCATACAAAGGTGCAAAGAAAACGACACCGCCATTCAAGCCTCGAAATCTCAAGGAATACCCAACATCCCACCGCCCCTTACGGAAGAAAGAATCAAGGAAATTGTAACAATGGAGGTCCGGAAGCAGATAGAGGAGGCCATGACCACTTTTGCATAGGAAATAACAGAACAGCTCCAGCAACACATCACCGCTCAGCTTTCCCCTATCCATGGCTACCCTCCAAGACCTCAGCAACTTCAGTGTCCCATGCCAAGCAGAACCACGTAACGAAAGCCACAGTAGAAAATCTACTCAACAACACCGACACGGCTCGCAAGAAAGCACGTAAAGACCTCCATAATACAGCCAGACCGGAATCAATGGCCTGGGGCGATAACAACGATATTGATCAACATGGCGAGTAATCCCAAGAAGAGATTCCCACAACTTCCGAAGAAGCTGTGGCAATAGAACTGTCGCTCTATACGAACCAAAAGAACAAACCTCCAGGAACTGATCAAACAGGAACAACCAGATATCATCGCTATCCAAGAAACTAATCAGACCACTCTGTGCATACAGGGATATGATACAAACACCGGATCTCAGAGAACAGCCATACTGACAAAGAAAAATCTCACCACGCAAGATCACACAATCCAGGGAACAACTATGGAACACACCCTAGTGGAAGTGCTACCTGAGAAGAAGGTACACCAAAGTCTATACGTCCTATGCTTATATAGTCCAACCAGGGATCCGTTATCCGACTTTGCAAAGTTTATCACCGAAGCCAGAAGGCTGTCTAAAGTCCATAAACTTGTAATTATGGGGGGGGATTTTAATGCCCCCAACACAGCATGGAGTTACCAGCACACGACCAAGAAAGGAGCGCGAGTGCACGATTCGGCACAACAGAACACCTCACCCTCTGGAATGACCCTAAACTAACGACTCGAATAGGCAACAGTGTATCCAGGGATGCAAATCCCGACCCCACCTTTACAATAGCTATCTCCAAGGCCGAATGGACCCGACTGGAAGAAAATCTCGGCAGCGATCACCACATCGTTTAGCTTGAAATCCTGCACCATAAGAAACCGAGCAGAACCGGAACGGCAAAGCTGACGGACTGGAAGGCCTTTAGAGAGCATGACATAGAGGAAAACATCAAAAATATTGAAGAGTGGCTCACCGAAGTTGTCAAGACGGCGGAGAAGCACACTAAAGTCATGCAACTCACAATGGACACACCGGCCGTAGACTTTCATCACCTACATGTTTGGGATGCCAGAAGAGGCCTACTGAGGCGGCGGAAAAAGATGAAACATAACCGCAAACTGCAGAAACGGATCGCTCACATAACAAAGCAAGCAGAAGAATACGGAGATAAACTCAGCAGTCAGAACTGGCATAAGCTATGCGACCCACTTCAAGGCACACTTAGCACAAAGAAGACCTGGCATACACTGCGAGCCCTTCTAGCTACCACCTAAAACCAAGACCCAACAAAGACATGGCCTCAAGAAAATCATTCACTCGCATGCAGGAACTGAGAAACAAATTTTGGAAGAAATCAAGCGTACACTTGTCGGAGACAATGCCCCCAAGGTCTCCGATCCCCGACCGTACAAAGGCGAACCAAACCTTACGCTCGACAGCCCTTTTACGCTTCCTGAACTTCCACGCCGCTCTTGCCAAATTGACCGGTAACACGTCGTCAGCAAATGACAAGGTGACCAACAGTATCCTACGAAACCTCCCAGACAAGGCCGGAAATGGACTCCTCGACTACATGAATAACTGCTGGAAAGAAGGCGAGCTCCTGGCAGAATGGAAGCACGCAGAAGTCATTATGATACCAAAACCCAACAAGCCACTACAAATCAGCAACCTACAGGCCCATCTCCCTGACTCCTTGCGCTGGAAATCTTCTCGAACACGTGGTTCACGATCGCCTCACTACATACCTCGAAGACTCAGGACTCATGCCTGACACAATGTTTGGCTTCCGACAGCTCCTCTCAGCACAAGATATACTCTTACAGCTCAACGAAGACCTCTTGCACTACCTAGAACGCCAGAAAAGGTTCTCTATTTTAGCAATAGATGTGAAAGGAGCCTTCGATAATGTGAAGCATGATGCAATCCCCAGAATCTACAAGACGCAAACTGCGGAATCCGGACCTACCAATACGTACATGACTTTCTCAAGGATCGCACGGCTACGGTGGGCATCGGCAACATCCAAAGCGACAAATTCAAAATGCCCAACAAAGGCACTCCACAAGGGTCAGTCATTTCACCTTTGTTTTTCAACCTCGCTATGATTATGCTCCCGCAACAACTCGAATGACATCGAAGGTTTAAGCCATGCAATATACGCCGACGATATAACGTTATGGACAAAAGCGTCGACAACCGGCCGACAGCAAACTACCCTCCAAGAAGCAATCGATCCGATAGAACACTACCTCTCAAGATGCGGTCTCCAGTGCGCCCCCGAAAAATCAGAGCTACTTATAGTCAAGGCAAGGACCCGGGGAAGACCACCAGCCTACGTCGCACCAGATCCCAACGTCACACTCAATGGAATCGATATACCTCAAGTTGACTCCCTCCGCGTCCTTGGCCTCACACTACATAAAGACGGTTCTGGCGCAGCTACACTTCCGAAGATTCAGAAGAGCCTAACACAGGTAACTCATCTCATTAGGCGTATAAACACTCAAAGAAGAGGACTTAAAGAGCAAGAAACCGTCCAAATTATCCAAGCACTCCTTATAAGCCGGATTACATATGGCACCCCGTATCTACTCCTCAAGAAAGCTGAAATTGAAAAACTCAACATCGTCATCAGAAAGGCAATCAAGAGCGCACTAGGACTTCCCAGTACGACCTCAACCACAACACTACTCAAACTTGGCCTCCATAACACCTGGGAAGAAATGAGTGAAGCGCACAGGGTCAGCCAGTTGGAACGCCTTAAGCTCACTCAAACAGGAAGAACAGTACTTCGCAATTCGCATTCAGCGAATACTTTATACAAGACTCGGACGTGAAAGCCAGATTGCCACCACTTCTCCGTGACTCTATCTCAGTTGCTCCAATACATCGAAACATGCATGCAACACATCACAAAGACAGAAGACAAGCAAGAGTTCGAGCGCTAAGCTAGAAATACTCAAGGAACCCCAACACGAGATATACACATGCGGCAAAATACCCAGGTAGATGAGCCTACGCAATTACCGTGACCAACAACGAAGGAAATGAGCTAGTCGCTGCCACCATACCGGCCAGAAATCCAGAAACGGCGGAGGAAGTGGCCATCATCCTCGGCATCGCCACATGCAAGGACACCGCAATGATCTTGAGCGACTCGCAAACGGCATGTAGAAACTTACGAAAAGGTCGAATCTCTGCCGCAGCCGCGAAAATTCTAAAAGAGCTATCAAGACGCCAAGAACTACCCGAAACCTACGTCGTATGGACCCCACGCCACGAACACCTGGCAGGAAACGAAGCAGCACATGCTGTCTCCCGAGAAGCATACCAGCCGGGATTTCCTGCCGCACGGGATCCGGAAATTAACGACGATGGAGGACATTCCCATCAACAACGCCGTAATACTGCAACATTACCGACTCGAAAGAAGAGAATATCCTTTACCACATCCAAAATTAAGCAAGGAAGAAGCCACCGCCCACCGCAGACTACAAACGAATACGTATGTCCATGGAATTATCATTCACCGGATGCACCCCACTAAACTCTCATACATATGCCCATATTGTGATGTACCAGACACCCTTCAACACATGGTGTTGGTGTGCGCACACCGCGAGAAAAACAGCCAAGACGTCTGATGCCTCAGAACCGATACAAGCCACCGAAGAAACGTGGGAGGCAATGTTAACGGCACAGAGCCTGGAGGATCAGAGAAGTCTGGTGGACCAGGCCCGGGCTGCGGCATTAGCCAACGGCTTTCTGGACTGAGAGAGCCGCCCACCTAGGGCGAAGAAAGAACACTTTCTCGCTGTTTCTAACAATAAACGTTCATTCCTCCTCCTCCTCCTTGGAGGACGCTTAAGCTTCACCTTCAAGAGCAGAAAGCAGTAGCATTCAAAGATCCTTGACTGCTTCTCACGCTCACCGGCATGTGCAGCTTATGTAACGGTAATGTTTAGCTGGAAACGGTGGCTACCAACACTATGCACAAAGGCGAACTTCCTGTTCTTTTTTTGTGTGTTGTTACTGCTTTTTATATCGAACGGTTTCGTTTGTTTCTTTTCTTTAGGTATACCTGTATTTTTTTTTTTTCATTCTTGTCACCACGGCACTAGCGCTCGCCCATTCTAAAGGGTGAAGCCACATCACCATCAACAATGACAGACCTCAAACGGCAGCTGGAAAAAGGGTTGGAAAAAAACGGAAAACCGCTGCTGCCTCTTGCGCAGCGAAAGCGAGTCGAACTTCTTGCGCGCGCCAGCGCCTTCCAGCGGCGCTTGTTGCCTCCAAGGAGGTTTAATCACGGCCGAGCTCGACTGGCGCGCGCGCTCGCTTCTTACGGCCTTCGCATCGGGGCTAGTTCATGCCTATCGCCGCTGCTTGGAGGGGGGCGCTGCGACGCCACCCTGCTCAGCTGCTCCCAGCCGATCTGTGCAGCGCGCGCAACGCTGGAAGATTGGGTCGGGCGCGCTTCTTACCTCACCGTGCATTCAAGAACAAGTCGCCTAATTGTAGAGGACGTGTAAATTGTTCATCTAGGCTTCTTATAAATGAATGCAGTGTAACTGCATTAATACATCAAGCTTCTTTAAATTCACTGGGGATGCAGCCGCCGGGAGAACAGCTCTCCGCCATCAAATGCATTTTGAGGAATGAAAATAAATATTTATTGCTCGTATGCACTTACAATGGTTGCCATACTTTCAGGCGAAAACTCTTGCGGACACAGTAGCTCACAAATGTGTCTTATTCACAATTGCAATCTAAAGTGTTTCCTTGGCGGCTTGTGTACATAGGCCGAAGGCTTGTCGTTTTCGTCAGTCAGTTGGTTTGACTGATTTACAAGGAGTATTCTAAGAAACTTCTCGGCAATTAGATTTGCGGATCGTATCGCTTGACTGTCGTCTACACCTTCAGGGCAGCTCAAGATGGGAGCGCGTTGTAAATAGGGCTGGACTGCTATTTCGAGTACTTCTAGTACATTCCTGCGTGGAAGGTGTTGGGAGGCTTTATTGAAAAAAAAAACTCTATTATTTATTTATTTTTATTTTATAAGTACTGCAATCACCATGCGGTGATTTTAGCAGGGTGGTAAAGCATAACGAATACATTGGTATGTACAGAAAATCCACAGGTTAATCAAGAAAAGTGTTATTTCAGTAAATGCAAAGCGTACAGGTTGGGCACATGCAACCTTACACTAAAGAAGTAAAACACTGTCACTGCAAACATGGCAAAACAAAATAATGTCACTGTAAACATGATAAAAAAGAAGTTAATATTGGCGCAAAGACGACGCCATTTTTAGCTGGTTCCAGTCCACTATTGTGCACGAAAAAAAAAAGAATACTTAAAAGAGTTGCCGCGTGAGGAAAAAGGAGTTATATTGAAATTATGTATTTGCCGAGTGCCGTATCCGGAGGAGAAGGCAACGATCTTTGTTATGTCCATCTTATAATTCCCCTTTATTAGTTGATGATATCTTGTCCAAAAGCACTAGAAACTCTGGCTAGAAATCATTGATTGGGAACTGGTGAAAAGAAACGCCGGTGTTTTCCCGGAACTGGACTGTATTGGACCCGGAACTGAACTGTATTGCTGTCCCGGAAGACAGCAATACACCATCACACAGCAGTTATATACCGATGTGCAATGAACGGCGCCAAGTCTTGGCTGTGGCAGCACGTACTAAAGGCTGTACGACCGTCTTCAGGAGTCCACAAATTACTGCATACTTAACAACACTGACAGAGCACCGAATAAAATGCGCGGGAAAACGATCGTGCGAGCGCGAAGGCAAGCGCATGTACGTGGAGCAGGGGAGGAAGGGTCAGGGTGGCAGCGCCCCTACCGGCGACGGGTGGCGAAACGTGCTGAGAAACGCTCCCAGTGTTTCCCCGACGGGTGAGAAAGCCGTAAGAAGCGAAGCGCGTGCGCCAGTCGATACCGGCCGTGGTTTAATACATTTGTTCTTCAAGCCACGCGTGGCGGTTTTCGATTAGCGGGGCAGCTCCTAGGTGGGAGCTCGTGCACACGCAATCGTGTGTACTTTTTTTTTTCGAATTACCCCTTTAACCGGCTGGCCGGTGAACTCTAGCTCCGTGTGTCGCGATGGGTACGGTGGTTGTTTCATTTTGTCCCGACGCTTTCAGTGCCCAAAGTGATAAGCGTGCTACTTGAATGCAGGCAACACTACGACTTGGCGACGAAACAGGACTGCGTTACAGGCGCTGCCTTTCCTATGGATGTTCTGTTCTGTACACCTAGAACAGAGTTCTAATGATGCACATATGTAATTTCAGTTATTTCCAAGGGTTCAAATTTAGACGCTGTCAAGTGTATTTTGCGTGTATGAATTAACGTGCCTATCCACGTAATAGGGTATTGTACCATTTTGCAGATTGTTGTATTGTTGATTAAGATTATTGATCCTATGGCCCACGAAGCAGCTACCGAGTTTGCGTTTCCCCTCGGTGTCCCAGTTTGCAAAGTTACATCAACGTACACCGATGAGCTAGTATCTCTCCAAGTACCTTTACTAAGTAGAGCCAACTTACGGCGACACTCAATTATTTGGAGTTCGTAATCACGTAAGCATTTGCGGCTGAATTCACAAAGATCCCTATTCATTAGTACTTTTGCCATTGGCCAACGGCCTTCGCTAATGACCAGCGTCACGATTGACTGTAATTTTCTACTACGAACAATGCTATAGCATGACTAGGCTTATGCGGATGGGAGCCTTGCTCTGTATAGATTCAAAGGGAGGCTTTCCCTCCCTCTTTGTTTAAATGGCATTGCCACATAAACATTGCCAAGTGACATGCGACGGCGAGCAAAACCGGAAGGAACGGCAGCAGCTTAAACGTTATACATAATCGTTCCAAACCAGGACGAATTTTTCCTCAACTGCGAGGCGTTCTTTCTGAGAAGGGTTTCCTTTGTAGGTTCATGCTACATTGGGGTGGATGACAATTTTTTCCCTTTCATATTTCTTGTGCGTAGCTGGATTTCAACTGGAGTCAAGTGGCAGTGTACATTACATCTATTAACTCCCTCTACTTTCTAAAGTACGAGAACACCGCACAGTATATTGTTTTACTTACTAAATGCTATCTTGCTATAAAGTTCCTTGCCACTTGACCACATTGCAATTTCGTGATTATT
Source organism: Dermacentor silvarum (assembly GCF_013339745.2). Lineage (NCBI taxonomy): Eukaryota > Metazoa > Arthropoda > Arachnida > Ixodida > Ixodidae > Dermacentor > Dermacentor silvarum. Next base: position 3,284,393 of record NC_051156.1, read on the forward strand.
TTGATGTCTTTGATCTAATAATAGCCAAACTTATTAAATTTTCAATCGCAGCTGGCACTGGTGTGCGCGAAGAGTAATTATTTTTTATCGTTCCTGGTATTTGCTTCTGGGAACTGATTTTCATGTGAAAGTTTTGGAAGAGAACGCCATAAATGATGAAAACAAGGCGGTTCATATACCATAATTTTTTCAGCGTTACGAGAAAATGAATGCAGGTTTACTTTAGAAGTACACTGGGCTTTTGTGCATGCTAGAATGGCTGGATAATTCTTAAAGACGTGATAGTTTTATTTACCTCTGTTATGGCAATTTCTTTTGCAGGTTAAACAAACTTCAGGTATGGCTGCAGCTATAAATAGAGGGTTTCTCAGAAAGACCGCCTCGCAGTTGAGGAAAAATTCGTCCTGGGGTGCTATGCAGGATGCGCCGAGTTCGCAGGAGTTTTACCCGAGTTTGCTCGATGGCAGTCAGTGAACGGAGATAGCGAGGAAAGCGCAAGAAACAACGGGCCAAAAGAAATGTCGAGATAAAGCCGTGTATGACAACATGAGCGCACCCTGCGCGGCGTTTCAAGCACAGAAGACTGCGCAACAAAACGCGCCAGCGCCTCGTATGCAACGTGTTATCGTGTTATCATCGTGTTATCGTGTTATCGTGTTATATCAGCAACGTGTTATCGCAATTTAGCAATACCGTCAGTGTCCCGCTGATCATCTGCACACTTGCCGTGAGCCGCTTGCCACGCCTTTCCTGGGCGCGTCAAGGCGTGCCTCCTGTTTCGGGCATTATCTTTCTATCCTCCGTCGAATGCGGGCAGGGCACATGCGGTGCATTCTTGCACCTACACTTTCTCTCAATCGAACGCCTTAAAATACAACAAATAGAGTAACGAACATTTCATTTCTTAATGTATCGGTTTTTCGTTTGGAATGCTGTAAAGTTCTGATGACAAACGGAGATCGAGCGAATTATTAGATTTTGCACTTTTTTGCCGTGAGTGGCGACAGTGAGGCGACAGCTTACAAGCGGACACATTCTAGAGGGTCGCACGCACGAGGGAGTTCATACGGTGAGCAGTCGCCAGGGGCGCTGCAGTGCTATTCTCGATTAAGTCAGTCATGACAATGATCTGACCACTCCCTGTCTATTAGGGGAAGGGCAACGCATCGCCGCGGCATGGCTGTTCACCGCACCCGCTTCACTGAGGCTATTAAGGCCGCCGCGTTACCAACGAAAACCGAGACTCTAGCTATAAAGAGGGGAGCAACGGCTGTCGCTGCATAATGGCTGTACGGTACCAGTTTATTTCTGTGCGCGAAGCCTCCGTGATGCATTGTGAAGCAGAGCGAGCTGCCTAGCGTCAAAATTAATTGCTTTTCATTGCTTTGCCCAGTGAAGGTGGCTCTGTGCGCATATACGCAGTATTTTGAGTGTGTTGCGCACTTCAAGGTGCTTGCCATTTGTTTCTGCTGGAGCTAACAGCGATCGCAGATGGATATCGTAACGACACCGCAACAATCGCATTTAGCAGGTGAGGGCTCTAGTGTGCAGTTATGAAATGAGACTTGGAATGCAGGAAGGTGTTGCAACTATTTAGTGTGCAGTGCTTGTGATCAAGAAATGTCATCTAATGGGTCTAGAAAAGCGAGCGATGCCCGACGTTGACCGTGTTAGCGACACTACCGCTCCGATACATCGCCGATGACAGATCAGTCATCTCAAATGACAGCTGCGATACGTTGTCGTTGGAAAACACTACGCACTCCTCAGCATCGTCGTCCACCACGGCGCATCGACGCCTTGCAAGTAGCTACAGTGACGTGCCGATAATTATTTGCTGTGTGCTACGTCGCCGCAATGCAGGCAATGAAACCATGTTGTGGGGCCATCACAGCCCGAGAAGATATATGCGTACGTATAAGCCAGCGGCAGTCGGCGCTCAGCACATCGCCGATGACAGTGCGTTGTGTGTGTTTTATCTCGGCGGTAAATATTGTTGATGCCTCTCTGCTCAGCACCGCGTCGCTGTTGCCGAACAATAAGTTGGGCGTGGCTCAACTGTGGTGGGTGCGCGCACAAGAGTTAGACGCCTCACGTGGAGCGTGACCTATGGTTTTAATTGACAGGAGAACTCGTGCCAAACTCGTACATCGCGAAACCCCCTCGAGTTGAACTCGGGACCATGGCAGCGGCAGCAGCAGCCTGTGTCATCGCATCCAGCGACAGCAAGTGTCAATAGGCCGTTTAGACCCGTTCACCTACATGACCGACGTAGAGTTTCAACGTCATTTTCGCCTTTCCAATACGTCAGTGCGCTGGCTGTGTAGCGAGTTAGGCGAAAGCTCTCGTCTGCGGAGACAGCATGGCGGGCAAATTGTGCTTTCGGAGCACAGATTGGTGTGACTAGGCTGCAGAGGAAGAGTTCGTGCGCACCCGCCGTGGTTGCTCAGTGGCTATGGTGTTGGGCTGCTGAGCACGAGGTCGCGGGATCGAATCCCGGCCACGGCGGCCGCATTTCGATGGGGGCGAAATGCTAAAACACTCATGTACTTAGATTTAGGTGCACGTTAAAGAACCCCAGGTGGTCCAAACTTCCGGAGCCCTCCACTACGGCATGCCTCATAATCAGAACTGGTTTTGGCACGTAAAACCCCATAATTAAAATTATTATTAGAGTTCGTGCGATCGCTTCGGCTCTCTCCGGCTTCAAGCACCGTGCGTACACCGTGTCCCAGCGCAAGGCCAGGTCCGACGGCGTCATCGGAGTACTGGGGCACCTGTAAGCACGTAGGGTTCCAACCGGACCACCCAACCTGTGGTTGGTTGCTCCCATTGTAGTGGTCACATTGTACAGGAAGACTCAGAATGGACGCCAGGCTGACTTCCGGTGCAACAGGTGCCGAAAGCAGTTTTTGCAGTTATACGCGGTACCACTGCACTGTACGGGCAGAGAGGTGAAGGAAGTTACTTCGCCAACACGGACCGCCTCGGCCGTCCGAACGTTCACCTCTTTAGGCGGCACGTGATTTGGCTCACGTGCCGCCTAAAGGAGCTAGATGACCAGCGACTTGTTTCCTTTATCAAAGCATGCCATCGCCGACTGGAAAAACTACGCCCGTGAGGTCATGATGGATGAGCTGCTGGCGCGACCTTCACTCGTGGGCCCCGGGAAGATAGTGCAATTTGACTAGCACCTTCTTCGCGGCAAGCGAAAGTGCAATCGAGGCCGCCTGATGGAGGGCGACAACGTTCCACCGAGCCGCCAAAATTACGGCGATGTTGAAACATCGTGCACCATGGGTCTACGGCATGGTATGCGCTACCACAGGAGTGCTGCGACTTTTCAAGGTCGACCGACGAGACGAAGCCATTATTGCAGCCAATGTTCAACCGGGGGCCTTTATTCGCATTAACGCATGGGTCGCATAGAACTGTATTCCAAATTTAGTGGATGCTAACGAGGTGAGCCTCAATCTGCACTGGGAGATGGTCAAGCCCAGCGTGAAATTTGTGGGCCCCATCACGAGCGTTCAAACGCAAAAAACAGAAATTTATTGTCAAAAAGTGAATCACCACCTCCTCAGTGGTAGTGACAGGGTAACTGCACCGCTGCTGGAGTCATTCCTGGCATAGATGTGGTGGAAATTAATTAACCGCCGCGTACGCTGCAAATACCATTTCTTGCGGTGTTAGAAGCCACAGATCGCTCTGGCTACCCAGTACAAAGACTCCTTCCTGCGGTTGTTAGAAGCCATCACTCACCGCTAGCCCGCATGAAGGTGCATCACAAAGTAAAAGAAAATGAAGCGTAGTTTTCTGACCCTTGTATGAGTGCTTTCCGGCATTCGTGAGTGCTTACACGGTAAGCGCGTGGCAAACCACTTCTGCGCTAGCAGACTCTCATTCGTCTCGCAGCCTTACTGTAGCGCGAGCAGCGAGCGATCTGTTGAAAGCCCAATGTGAAAACCAGGCGCACACCAATCTGTGCTCGGAAATGGCAGCGCAAGCAGGTGGCGAGCCGCACCAATTCAATCCAGAGGAAAGAGAAGGAACAACGAGCGATCTGTTGAAAGCCTAGTGCGAAAACCAGCGCACACAGATCTGTACTCGGAAATGCTAGCGCAAGCACGTAGCGAGCCGCGTCAATCCAATCCAGACGAAGAAAAAAGAGGAGGGCGAGCGTCCCCTCGTGGTATAACGCGAAACGTATTGAACTACAAATTAGTCTAATACACATTCAATGTACATCTTGTAAACTTTAAAATGCTTATAACCCACGTTCATGCGACTAATATTATTGTACTAAATGCATTTATTTTATAACTTGCTTGTGCCTGTGATGCACTCGGTGGAACGACAAACAAGTGAAAGAAGGCACGACCATGCACCGACCGTAGGATCACGTGAGCCCCAGTTTGTCGACCGCCCATATGGCAACGCCCAAGATATGATAGCCACCCAGAGTGAATCTAGATAAACCAATGAAACTGGAGGCGTGCCGACGGACAAACTGTGTCTTGTTACCATTAGTTCTTTCATCTTGGGGCGTCGCCAGAGCTCGTGAAGATCCCGAGTTTCGCCAAACTCGGCGCGTCCTGCAAAGCACCCGTGGTTGGGGATTCAAACCCGGGACCAATGTCTTTCCGGGGCGGTCGCTCTACCATCTGAGCTAAATAGGAGGTTAGCTAAATAGGAGGTTAGCTAAATAGGAGGTTAGCTAAATAGGAGGTTAGCTAAATAGGAGGTTAATAGGGGACCCCAAAAGGGGCCTCGGAGCTCTCGCAGATCGCATCGACGCCATTGAAGCGCGAATGGCTTCATCCGCCACCGTCGTTCAACCGCTGCTGAGGGAAGCTAGACTTAAGTATCCCACCAGCGCTCCGACAGAAGGTCCCATTCTTTGCGCAGCCCTAACTGCCCCGTTAGGTGGTTGTCCGTCCGGTCAGCCCAATAATGGATAGATCAAAAGAGAGTTTTCGCATTTGGCAATGGAACTGCAGGGGGTATTCTAACAAGAAAGCCCCGCTGCAGCAGTTTTTCAGGTCTTTGGTGATCAAACCTCAGGTCATTGCTCTTCAGGAACATTAGAAACATTAGAAACATTCAGAAACATTAGGGCGAGGCATTTGTACCTTGATCGATAAAAGGCTTACTCATCTCACCCACGACCTCAAGCTGGGGAGCGATAGAATCGAATATGTCATGGTTGAGATCCTGCTCGACGCGCCGCAGCGGAATCAGCGCAGAAACAGTGTCTTCGTTCTCAATATCTATAGCAACCCCAGGGACTCGCGCCAACAGTTCAAGACCATCCTCAAGAAAGCGACCGACCTGGCCGGCCCACGACCTTTGGTCGTCGTCGGCGACTTCAACGCCCCGTACGGCCTCTGGGGTTACATCTACGACACTACCAAGGGGCGCAACCTGTGGCAAGACGCCAACGAGATGGACCTCACTCTGGTCACGGACAAAGCTTTTCCCACGCGTATCGGCAACTCCGTCACCCGGGACACGACACCCGACCTCGCCTTCGTCAAGAACGTCGAGGACGTGGGCTGGGAGAACACCGCCATGGAGTTTGGCAGTGACCACTACATTCTCGAGACCCACTTCAAGGTGGCTCGGAGTAGGGTCAGGGAATTCACATTCGTCGATTGGGACCATTTTCGCAACATTCGGGAAGAACCCGGGAGAGCCAGGGAAACCACCAGCCTCGAAGAATGGTGCGAATGCATCCGCAACGACGCTTCCGCGGCCACCAAGAAAGTGGAAACTGATCTCGACGTCGAGCGAATGGACAGCAGACTCGCCCATCTCATCGAGGCCAAAAACGCCCTACTCCGTCGATGGAAGGGTCAAAGGCTCAATCGCAGACTCCGAAAGAAAATCTTGGAGCTCAACAAGGTCATCGATGACCACTGCAAAGCGCTATGCCAGCAGCAGTGGGACGAGCTCTGCGAATCCATTGACGGACAGATGCGCAATGGCAAGTCCTGGGGTATGCTGAAGCACCTTCTCGACGAAAGCGGCTCCAAGTCAAGTCAGAAGCATACGTTGGCCCGGGCCCTTCACGAAGCCACCAGGTCTCACACGGTTGATGTACTCGTCTCCAAGCTCATTCAGAAGTACCTGCCCATCCGACGCGACGGGGATCCGGCGACCCAACTCCCTGACTACCGAGGCCCTCCTCGCCCCGAGCTGGACGAAGACTTCTCCGTTGCCGAGGTCAGACAGGCCATCTTCGCGCTCAACCGCAAGTCTGCGCCGGGTCCGGACGGAGTCACCAACAGAATGTTGAGAAACCTCGACGACCCATCGATTGTCTTTCTCACCGAGAAGATCAACGAGTCCTGGAAGAGCGGCGTGGTTCCTGCAGAATGGAAGTCGGCCTGCACGGTGCTGATTCCCAAGCCCGGCAAGGCCCCGAACATCGAGAACCTGAGGCCGATTTCTCTAACCTCCTGCGTCGGCAAGGTCATGGAGCGCGTCGTCCTCAACAGACTCAACGGGTACCTCGAAGACAACGACGTTTACACGTACAACATGATCGGGTTCCGCGCCGGACTCTCGACGCAGGATGCAATGAAACTAATCAAGCATCAGATCGTGGACGGCCGTTCCAGAGACGTCAAGGCTCTGCTCAGTCTGGACCTCGAGAAGGCTTTCGACAACGTGCTCCACGCCTTTATCGTCAAGACCATTTCAGACCTAGGTCTCGGTTCCAGATTCCGCAGCTACGTAAGCTCTTTTTTAACGGACAGGAAGGGCAATCTTCGCATTGGAGACTTCCGCTCCGAAGATGTGCCCCTCGGAGCACGGGGCACTCCTCAGGGCGCCGTAATCTCCCCCACACTATTTAACATCTGTATGATTGGTCTTTCCGAGAGGTTGGCATGCGTTGAGGACGTCAAGCACACCATCTACGCCGACGACATTACCATCTGGTGCGCCGGGGGATGCGAGGGCAGAGTCGAAGAAGCCATGCAGGAGGCGATCGACGTGATCGAGGAGTATCTCCGCCCCACCGGACTTTGGTGCTCCCCCGCCAAGTCGGAGCTTCTGCTTTACAGAAAAGAGAAGGGAAGAAGACCGAACGATTGGAAGCCAGTCTCCGAAAGCAAGATCTGTCTTCACACTTGTGATGGAGGGGTGATACCCAGGGTCGACGTCATTCGGGTCCTGGGCATGTTTGTCGAATTCAACGGCGGGAACGGAACGGCTCTCCGCAAGATCATCGCAAAGACGGACAACGCCTTCCGCCTCGTTCGCAGAATCGCAAACAGACACAGAGGCATGAAGGAAGCCAATCTCCTCACCCTTATCAACGCCTTCGTATTATGCCACTTCACGTACACGATTTCTATGCACAACTGGCTTAGAGCGGAGCGAGACAAGCTCAATGCTCTCATCCGCAAAGTAGTCAAACGGGCTCTCGGGCTACCAATTAGGACCCATACCGAAGATCTCCTCAAGCTGGGGGTACACAACACCGCCGAGGAGATTGCCGAAGCCCAAGAACGCGCGCAACTCGCTCGCCTGACCACCACAGCGGCAGGTAAACGCATCCTCGAAGAGCTGGGTTACCCTCCTGTGGTATCTTCGAGGGTCAGTACCCCGATCCCTAGGTGCATTCGAGACAAGTTCGAAGTGGCCCCCGTGCCTCGAAACGTCCATCCCGTCCACAACGAGGGCAGACGCAAGGCGAGAGCAGTAGCAATTCTGAAACAGATCTATCAACAAGGCATCAGAGCACGCTTCGTCGACGCCGCGGAGTACAGCGATGGAAAGACCTTTGCCGTCGTCGTGGTCGACTCCAGCGGCAAGCTTTCCAATAGCGCTTCAATTCGCACTTCAGACCCCGAAGTCGCCGAGCAAGCCGCCATCGCCCTCGCCCTGCTAGACGGTCGTGGGTCTGAGATCTACAGCGATTCCAAAACGGCAGTTAGGGCTTTTCAGAAGGGTCGCATCGCCGAGCAGGCTGCTCGTCTTCTTAGCGTCTTCAATCCGGATGCTCTCACGCATCATTCGATTCACTGGTTTCCCGCTCACGTAGGGTCGGTCGAGGGTGCTCCCCCGAACCTCAATGAGTCTGCTCACGAGGCTGCGCGCGACCTCACCGACCGCGCTTCCTCTGTAAGGAGAGCCGACACCCCTCCCCCCTACGGCCACAGGGATGCTCCCGCTACTCACAACGAGGTGACAAAATTTTTCTACATGTCCAGAAGGGTCTTTCCACCCCCTCACCCCAAATTGAATAGGGCGCAAGCTGTTTCGCTTAGACTTTTGCAGACCGGCACATATCCGTGTCTGGCCGTTCTGCACGAAGTTTACCCTGACGTATATCGCGACGACGCCTGCCCATCCTGTGGGCAGACCTCCACTCTAGCACACATGCTCTGGGAGTGCGGGTCGAGATACCCCAAGTTCAGCAAGGACGAGTGGGACTCGCTTCTGCGTAGCCCCGCTCTAGACAAGCAAATCCTGGCTGTCCGGTGTGCCCGCGACCGGGCTGGTGGGCTAGACCTGCCGGTCCCGACGTGGGACTAGCCGGGTGCGCGACGAGTTCGCGTCCTCGCCGGACCTGTAATAAAAGTTATTTCACTCACTCACTCACTCAAATAGGAGGTTAGCAGAACGCAGCGCGAGGACGAATTAAGTGACAACTCGAAACACAGGGACACAGAATATGGCAAATCAGTTGTGCGGAATCCAGCAAGAACTTCTCGCTTAATTCGCCGTCGCGCTGCGATCTACTAGCCTGCTGGTTAGCTCAGATAATCGAGCGACCACCCCGGAAAGGCGTTGGTCCCGGATTCGAATCCCAGACCAGGACGCAAGTTTTTTCTTCAACGGCGAGGCGTTCTTTCTGAGAAACCCATTGTGCTTCCTTTGTAGCTTCGTGCTACATTCGGTTGGATGACAATTTTACCCTTTCATGATACATCCTCCACCTTGTGGGATTCCGCCGAACTGATTTGCCAAATAGAGAATAACACCCGCCGTGGTTGCTCAGTAGCTATGGTGTTGGGCTGCTGAGCACGAGGTCGCGGGATCGAATCCCGGCCACGGCGGCCGCATTTCGATGGGGGCGAAATGCGAAAACACCCGTGTACTTAGATTTAGGTGCACGTTAAAGAACCCCAGGTGGTCCAAATTTCCGGAGTCCCCCACTACGGCGTGCCTCATAATCAGAACTGGTTTTGGCACGTAAAACCCCATAATTTAACTTTAAATAGAGAATAAGTTTCGCAGTACCATTGGTATTCCTGCGTCCTTTTTTGTCGATATAGATGACGATATGAACAGTCAATGAAATAGCGAACAACGTTATGGCAAATGTAGGTACATTAAGAACAATTTTTATGTCTTATGAAGCTTTTTGATAGAAAGAGTTCATTTATGCCGAACCTTGTGACAAATTGCAAGGTCAGGCTAGCAATAACATAACCGCAATGACAATGTACATTCCTCCGTAAAAGAGATGATGTTATTAATAAAGGTTGAGTACCCCTCAATCGGAAACATTGGCGGGTGCATCTTATGATAGGCCTGAAAAGTGTAATAGCAATTTGTTTATTTAGATATCGCCAAGCAAAACACGCAACATAATTGCGATGCAAACACATGATTGTCATTACCGGAGAGACTACCAGTAATGTTAAACTTTTATATATTTCTATTGAAGCGAATGCTGAATGATTTAGCTTTGAATTCTTGTAGCCGCCATGAAATTTACCGCCTTCATCTGCATCAGCACGGAAACTCTGTCCCGATTCCTGCTCAAGTGCGGCGTTATGAATACTTAAACGGCAGAAGAATGAGGCAAACAATGTAAGTACCATTAAACTACCAATTTTGTCACGCGAAAGCTAAATATACCACCGTAACGTGTGGTATGACCCTTGCTTGTAGGCGTTTTCGTTTATGGAATTCCGAAATTTAGCATATGATTGAGGACCTGCATAATGTCTTGCTCCCATAAGGGCCCAGCGTACTTTATTAAGTATATCGTTTTAGCTCTTGAAAGTGGAAAGCAATATTCACGAAATTTACTCAATGCAGTTACAACGTGAAAATGTCATTGCGTACCATCGATTATTAAGATCTGGCAGAAATAATTGTATGGGGCCTTCATGGCTTAACACAGGACAAAAACTTCAAAAGAATTATCCTGGCCCCTTTCCTGAAGCAAGGCACTCTGTTAACGCTGCCAATTCAGGAAGGCGAACACCGTGTGACACCGTCACGCTGTAGAACACGCTAGCTAGCGTCCCCGTTTAAAGCAGCCGCATCATTTGCCGCTCGCAAGGATCATGAAGATTATCTCTGACTGGCGCATATAAACTGTGACCGAGGCGACTCGCTCTTTCGATTGCCTCTAAAATAGCAAATTATTCGGCTCCCGGAGCCCTCGGCACCCATCGCACGTTTGTAGGTCCCATCATTTCGGGACGATGAGCAAAACGCGAACAAGCTGAGAGCAGGAGCCAATGTTTGCGAAAGAGCAGGGACCAAAGGAGGCAAGCGGACTTGTCTTCTTCAAGGCGACATGAATGCACCTTGAAGAAGGAAAGTCCACTTGTCGAAACATTGGCTCCTTTCGCCTTGTTTTCGTTTTGCTCATAGTCTTGAATTTCCATCTCCCGCATTCTTCGTGTTTTCCCATCATGTCGGGAGCACATGATTGCAGTTCCAAGTCATTCTGCCAAGTCAACGGTATCTCCGGATCTGTATTTCTATTGTAGTCTCCCAAAACATGCGGTCAAATTGTGATTGGCGTATTTATTGAAGAAAGGCAGCAAAGCGAATTCATTTATAATAAATTACACAGGTCGGCCGGACTTGTAAAGCTCCAATAATTCTGAGTTGCATCGATATGAGTCGCTTTTGCATTGATATTTGTTAGACGGGACGCTACCTAACCACACTCCAAAAGAACATAAGACAAAGTTAGGAGAATCGTCATAATGGCGAGGAAATTAGTAACGTTGGCGTTGTCGATCATTACAAGAGAAGATCTCCATCGCAACTGTTGTCGCTACACTTGGCTGTTTAGCACTGTGACAATCTTAAGAAGAAAAAAAAAACGCGAAAGCTCGGAAATTAGAGCAGAACGGACGTGGCAATGCTTGTTTGCTCTGGCTCAGAAGAACTGGACCTTTTTTGATAAAGCGTTCAGAGAGCAAGCATCTGATAATGTGCAGCGTCTGTGACAGTGTTTACTAGCATTGCTGGCGCATGCGCTTCGCCTTCAATCTGCGCTTCTGTTAATAACTATTGATGTGCTATTCATGTGTCACGGCTGGGTAACAAGGCTGGGCTGCGATACCTCGGTATCCAAGCTTTGGTGCAGAGCGCTTCGGAGATGTTTGTGCAATCACAATCACAAAGTGGTTGTGATTGAAGCTTAAATAAGGAGGGCAATTGTTTGGGCTAGTTGGTTTTCCATGAGACTGTACAGTGTAGCGCAAAACAAGGCGACCGCTCGTCCTTGTTTCCCAGTGTCCCTCGTCTTGTTTCGCGCTACACTACACTGTCTTAATAAGAGATGGAAGCAAACTACAACGAAGAAATATCTGAAAATGTAATGTGTAGTGCTTTCATTTTTTTTAGTTGTGTGACCAATTTGTTACCGACTATAATTATTACGTCGGCACCATACGTGCATATACTAATTCATACTTCCCAAATTTTTTTCGGCTATATATTCACTCACACCCACGTTACGTCTGCTCACGCTCATTGGCCGTCACTAACGATTCTATACGCCATTGAGTCACGTTCATACTAACTTACATTCCAATTTTCCGCCACCCACTAATGCTCATAATTGAGTCTACTCATACTTAGCAGCTTTTACTCACGTTCATAGACACGTCCATTCAAACCCACTGTCGCTGGCTTAACGTTTATATTATTCATGTTAACCGGCACTTACTCCCGCTCATACCCACGTCAAAACACACCTTTCGTCACCCACACTCTATCCCACGTCTAGGAAATTAGTATTGGGCAAATTTAAATATGTGTACTCGTGAATGAGTATGCCGACTTATGCAATAATTCGTTTTAGATGCACTGAGATAAGCGCACTCGCTGGACATTGTGTTCCTAATATCTTGAGATCATTTCTGCTGCCCCATTTAGTGCATCATGACGTGTGCGCAATCGTTCCGATAATTTAAATCACGCGCGCGCTCATGACGCCTGTCTGTCCTGTTCAATTTATTGCTTTCCTTCTAACAACTTTCTCTTCAGATGAACAGGGTCAAGTTAAATGAGTGATTTTAAGTTATTTAGCCGATACGGACGTTGTTGTGCCTGGTTAGCTTTCTGTTAGCGATGAAAAAAGCGAGAAACTCATTTCTTAGCTCATTTGTTTTTTCGCCGCCGAACTGAACTCTTCTTGATCCACCCTACGTATTGGTGGGCTTTCCTATGCAATATAGCTTAGTTCCGTGTGGACATGAGAGTACACGTACGTCACTGAAATTCCCGCCGTAGTAGCTCAGTCAGCTAAGGCGTTGCGCTGCTGAGCACGAGCTCGCGGGATCGAATCTCGGCCGCGGCGGCCGCATTTTGATGGAGGCGAAATGCAAAAACGCCCGTGTGCTTGCGTTGTAGTGCACGTTAAAGAACCCAAGGTGTCGAAATTAATCCGGAGCCCTCTACTACGGCGTGCCTCATAATCAGAACTTGGTTTGGCACGTAAAACCCCAAAAAAAGGAACACCACTGAAATAATGAAGAAATGATAGAATAAATTAACCATGCTTACTTAATTAAGCCCAGATATCATAATCAGTTCATTATTCCGTAAACTAAAAATACATTTGTACAAGACGACTGCGAATTTCGTGGTCCTAAAGTGAGAACTTCCAGGGAGACCTCCTAACAAAAAGTAGTCAGGGAATAAGTACATTAGCCAGCCGACAAAAGCCGGTTGTGGGTGAAAAACATTATATACAATACATACGTGAAAATTGGGGCAACGAATAAGAATAGTTACAGGTTGTTTAAAACAAATAAAACAGGAGTCGGAACACAAATATATAAACCGATAAATTACCTATTAAGTTAATTTTAAGATGTCGACCAAACGAGTTCCATGTAATTTTAAATCGGACGGTAACATGTTCCACTTCAAGGTCTTGCTTTCATTACGCCGTAATTTCTTCGCACTTTAGATTAGAGGAGATTATGGTTTGTGCAAAACTTTGTGTTGCTATTATCGACACTACTAATATTAGTAAAACTGGGAATATACAATACATACGTGCTCCTAATTTCATGCGTGCGCGTGCATGTGGGTTAGCACATCTACGATGGTAAGTCCACAGTTATCTTTGCTACGCGCTGTGCCCCCGTCACACGAGAAGCTTTAATGTCATTTGTATCTAATGACATTCGGTACATCCAATGACATTTGGTGCCGTGCGCTGCTACACGGCAGAATATATTGCCATTTGCAGACGATGGAAAAGGCGATCCAGTGAGCATTAGAATAAACGAAAACGTCACAACGTGTGTAAAAAATGCTGTTATATATATCAGGTTTAAATAAAAAGTCCAGACAAGACTTTAGCCACGTAGGAATTCAATATTTCGTAGACGTACAATATGGCCGACATGGAGGAGTGCGACGAAGCTGCTGAAACTTCTCCCGCCAATCGGAGAAGGAGCATTGTTACAGCCCATTTCTGCTTGCGTGAAAGGCTCACTAATAAATAAAGACTGTTAGACATTCAAATAGGAGAGCAGGCAAGTGAGTCGTGGGATATTGAAGAGCGGCTGCAAGCCAGTGCTTTCACAGTTGCCGCAGAATTGGCACTGACCTTCAGCGTTCATATTGAGAACGCCAGCGCTTCCCGCGAAATGAGCGCTGGTGTGAAGACACTGTGCCTCATCTAGCAGCCTGCCCAAACGCTGAACTTAATTTAAACCCACAAGACGCAACGCTACGGTATAATCGCAGATCGCGCACCCTGTGCACGTCTAGCGAAAAGATGTTGCCTCTTTGCTCGGTTGATTACAACCGACGAAACACAGATCGGCGTCTTGTAGCATTCTATCGTAAAGCACGCATGCCGCTACCTATCACGTTGCATTACAAGATATGCTGCACCGTCCGCAAAAAAGATCGCAAATCCTACAGCCGGCCTTACACGCTAGCACAAAGCATGGAAACCATCGGTTCGTTCTTGGTTGTTTGAAGTCATTGCTTCTGCGCCGGCTACACTTCAGACTGACTGGTTGCTGCTACTACTCAGCACATCACCAAGCACGGCCGGCAACGCTCTTCACAATATTGCTGGGAACTAGGGTGCTCAAACTTTTGAGAAGGAATAAGTTGAATTTTTGTTTCAGTTATTTTCGTGTAATGGCACAACATATTCCCGTGTGGCAGCCTACTAACCACATTAAATGCAAATGCCATTAGGTGCAAAGGACATTAAAACTTCTCGTGTGACAGGGGTAGCGCTTCTGTTTCTGCGGCGTCTGTCTCTGAAGCGATTGCCGTGCAAATCATGACATGCACACTATGATTCAGTTTTAAATGTTTTGCGAGAAAGGGTGTGTGCACCAAAGATTTACAACGCACAGTGATTATTTCTCTGCGGTCGCAAGGATAGTTTCGTAGGCTAGACGTTAACAAAGAAAGCACAGAAGAATGCAGCAAGTTACCGAACTGATGTCTCGCCTGTCTAGGCAGTGTCCTAGCTGAAATTGGAGAGCGCACCATGGAACTTGTTCAGCTGATGATGTCTGGAAACTGGATTAAGTATGATTATAGTTTATTGCTTTTTTAAATGTTTCATTGTGCACTTCTTTCAATACTTAGAGCAGGGCTGCACAAGTCAGAACCGGAGAGGGCGTAAACCAACCTTTGTGAGAACCACACGGGCCACACCTTAGAGAGAAATTCTGGCTGTTTTCGCTTCGGAAGGGCAGCCTACGAGGGGTGTACATTAATTTATCCACTTAGGTAGCAACAGATATACTTTTCACAAAGTTACTGTTTGATTTTTCATTATAAGCTCTTGAAAACTTCACACACTTCCTGCAGTTTTCCTGCAGTAACTTTCACACTTGTGAAACGCATTCATCTGTTTGATCTTTAACCAGGCCATCACAGCTTTCTCGATATCTTCGTCCCATGAAAACGGTTCGCCACAAGGGAATTTGTTTTTTGAGAACCTTGAGCAGGAAATAATCACAAGGAGCCCAATCAGGGAATTCGTGTGATCGATGAGAAATGTTGACTGGTGCGTTTCTGTGAAGATGAAGCACACCTGCGGTCTGTTATGCTCGTCTCTTCTCAGTGACTACACCCCTTATGAATGGAAGCTCTAGCTTGGTACAAACTCCAATTTTCGTATTCTAATATGAAATGCCGAAATGGTTTTATGGGGCAACCGGTGAACCGATTAGAATGAAGTTTGCCGCATTTAAGAGAGAAAGCTAAACTCTAGTGACTCCAGCAACCAGAGTTTTTATTTATGGCCTGAGTATTTTTTAATATTTCCAGAAAATGGTAATTTTAAGATAAAAACGAACTTTACAAATCTGTCCCTGCACCAAAAACAGATATCGCAGTTTTGTACACTGCCTTCGTTATAGCGTCTGAAGCGAACAATTTCGGCATACGAATTTACAGCTTGCGGAAATTGTTAGAACGTTTGCAAAAGTCCGAGTCAGAAATTACTGATATAGCTTTAGCGCTGTGCCGTATATCAATTTGGTTAGCTTTAGATGTATTGTTAGGTGAACTTTACAGAATTGCAGTATTTGTATTTATTGTTGAGTTACACTGTTGTAAAGATATTAGTAAATTTTGCAATGCTCAATAATGTTTTTTTTAAATTGACGTCCTAAATAAAAAGCTTACTGCAATCACTACATTGTAACTTATTTAAATGGAACACACTTCTTCAAAATGGATTAGTATGGTGCTGGGAAAAACAATTTATCTCGTTTCATGGATTTAGATAGGAGCTCCAGAGCTAAACATTGCTCAAAATAATTAATCTGTTGGCGTAATTCTGCTGTAGTATGGTTGTCATATGTGACACAAAAAACAGATGCAAAGTACGTTCTCCATCTTCCCTGTATCTGGGCTACATCTTTTCTGCAGTATTTTTGACTACAATTACTTGGGTGCCGGTGAGTGCTGGTGCTTTTACTGAACTGTCTACATTTTTTCAGACAGGATCATTGCTATTTTGCCGTAATTGAAGACTTTTCCTTTATTTCCAGGAGCCAAACGTTGAAAAATTTCCGATATCACGAAGCACTTACGAGATCTCTCGACAGCACTGAAGCCTTGCGGTAATCGGCAACGGCGTCAACAATCTCGAAACAGGCCATCCACCGCTATTGACATGCCCAAATTTTCGAGCATAAATGACGAAACATTAGGTCCGCGGTCCTCCGGTGACCCGAAAACCCGTGTAGGACCAGGGCCGCGGGCCGCCTTGGGCAGCCCGACGTCATCTTGAATCAAGCCAATGTCGGGCTCAGGCCACTGTACCTTTTCGTCGGGTGGGCCGGGCCACGTATTGAGACCTACTCGATCCCAGAACATGGACACTATAGCAGAATAGAATCAGAGTGCGTCATGCAAAACTAGTAGGAAGATTCTGAAGCACTTATTTTGAAACCCGAGTCACTACAGGTTGTTTTTGATCGATAACGTATGATGTGTTTGTGTTTTTTTAAATGTAAATAGATGTCCATGTTTTGTTAGCTTTTAGTTCAACAAGGCATATAAAACCCAATTTCCTTTGAAAAAAATATTTTAACACCGCAACGGGCTGGGCCAGGCGTGTGCCTCAAAGTTCTTATACCAGGCAAGGCAGGGCGGCCTCACTGATTTTTATCATAGGGCTCGGGAGGCCTTTCGACGCAAGCAGCATGCCCGGTCCCCGCTCTGGCCAAAAATGCGGCCTGCGCACAGCTCTGAAACATAGCCCGTGGAAATGCCCCCTTACTAAGGTACTATTGATACCTGACTTCACCTGGCTTGCAAAGCTGAGTCTTCAAGTGTGGTGCAATATTTTGTGAAGGTTGCCTTCACAGGTTGTTCCGAGTGAGGGTCATCTTCAACGTACTTTCTACACCACTTAAATTGTTTTTCAAAAAACTTACTTTGTAGGAGGATGGGTAGACTCAATATAGAAAGTCATGCGCCTATCGTTTTGCATCAGACTTCCTCCTTCTTGAGAATATTATTGATTGCTTGGTGGTCCAGATCAAGTATGTGCTTACTTGTGGCGTAGCGGGCCCCTACTAACATTGCTATCTCGTGGCATGCAACGCGTTCTCTGAGACGCCATTTTGCACGGGTAACCTCAGGGCGTATCATAACAGTGGCAGAATTTTTAAGAGCGAAGCTCCTTAGGCTTTCACGATGTCCGTTGTCGCCGTCGTCGTCGTAGCTCCCCGTCGCGCACGCAGCGCGCATACCGACCGAGCACAGGTGTTGCGCTACGCCGGCGCCGCTCCGAAATCCCTCTCCGAGCAAGCGCACGACGTCATGCGCAGTACCATTCGCAGGGCGTACGCAGCGCGCATACCGTCCGCGCGCAGGTGTTGCACTGGAGCCGCGCCGCTGTCGCTAAACTTAGCACTGCAGTATGGAGGAGCGCGAACGTAAGCGCAAACGTCGTGACTGATCCTACACTTCGAGAACGAGACGCGGCAGCCCAACGGCAACGCCGCGAAGGTAACCCCGAGCTACGAGCACGAGAAGCAGCAGCACGCCGGCAACGGCAGCAAGACCCCGAAGCGAAAGCTCGAGCAGCAGCCGTAATCGTCCAAGAAGCTTCGCTCCCTCATCAGCATTCACTTCGTGGATCGGTTTTTCAATTTGCTGGCGGGTTTCTTTTCTACTCAGCCCGATAAATTACTGAATACCCCTCGTAAGCTTGCTGCAATCGCACTTGTTGCTGTCTTCAGAGATTACTTTAACGTCGCGGCTCTCCTTAGTATAAAAGGCTTTTCTTGTAACGAGTCATACAAAAGCCTGCTTACAGACACAAGCGCATCCAAAAACAGAACCCAGTTTCACGGCATTTATAACTTTTTTTTTCATCGTCTCCTTGGTGTTCTTATAAAACCTCCTTTATTTGTGATAGAACTGAAGGGTGCACGTCTTTGAGCTGCGGCGCACCGGTGGGTGAGCTCTAACAGCGCTGTGGGGTCGCCATTTTTCGGCATCACAGAGAAACGGCCGGGAAACAGGTGGTCTCTCTGTTTATCATTTTGAGTTACCTCAGACGCTATTAAAACTGTCTCAAAAGGTTCTCGACACGTTTGGAGACTATTCACGATGGAAAAAGAGGCCAGTTTTCTAAGTTTCTAGCTTTCATTCCATTCTGTGAGCGCGACAAGGACGAAAACATAACGCCTTTGGCGTCTGGAATAGACAAGAAATTGCTTTGTCTGCATTCAGTTAAATATATTGAAAGTCGGGCTAGCAGCATGTCAAGAAAACGGCCCACCAAATCCTTGGTCACTTTATTACGAGCTCCTCTTGAAGGTCTCGGTTGACGATGTTGGCGCCAGTGTTACTAAACTGAATTAACCTCGATTTAAACGTTTAATCCCGATGCGCCGCCATGCGGTGAAATAATTGTGAAGGCTGCGGTGTGAGTGCCTCGTAGAGCGAGTTATGTAAATAAACAAAAAGCGAGACCTTGTAGGCGCTACAGCCTGTTTTCGACGTATAATCAAATTACATTGGTGAAATGCGATTCTGTTTCTATCGTACGAACGCTACGCCAATATTACGTTCAGTGGGCGTGCGCTTTTGGTATGTCTTCCCACAGAAGTATTCCACACTGTCGCATGGTTTTTTGTTCTTTCTTTTTTTTAGTGTGCTCCGCGCCACCAACGATTGATTGCGTGTATCGTGTTTCGCGGCAAAGTGTCGTTATTTCATTCTATGGCCATGCAGATGATTGCTCGACCAGCGCACCATAGAAGTCTGTACGCCCGGCCGGCGACCGCTAAACTCCGCTTGCTGGCCGCATGTTTTGCAGCCGTGCCTCAGCGTACTCGTTCCCAGGTGTTTCCTGTTGGCACATAGCCTACCCCCTGAACTGAGCTAATGCCATAGCTGATGACCACAGCCATCACCATTATCGTCCAGCCCTTCGTAAAGAAGACATCCTTCATGATCGCTGTCGCATAAGGTTACACATTCTTTATCTGCGCTGCGCAGCTCATGGCGCTTCCTCCCGACAGAGGACTCGGCAGGCTTCCAGCCCGCGTTCACGCCACGGAAAATTAAACATTGTGCACTGCGGTGCTTTGGTGCAGAAAAGTAGGACAGTCACCAATTCTGGCACCGAAGGCAAAACTGTACCAATGTGTCAAGTAAAAATTTTTAAAGAAGTCAATGATTAATTGATTGATTGGGTTCAATCTTCCAAAGCAAATCTGGCACTATATGGTACGACCTAGTCGATGTCTCCGAATTAATTTCGACAACCTGTGGTTCTCTCACGTGCGCTTAAACGTAAATACGAGCGTTTGTGCATTTCGGCTCAACGAATCGAAATGCGGCTGCTTTGAGCTCCCATCCAATCCGCGACCTCCTGCTCAGCAGCAGAGCGCTATAGCAAATCAGTTCTGCGGAAGTCCGCAAGGTAAATCACGTGAACAAACCCGCACGGGTTTCCTTTGTAGCTTCATACTATAATTCAGGAGGTTGACAAGTTCTCCCTCTCAAGAGCGCTATAGCCAGTGCGCCACCGCTGTGGGTGTAAAAACGTGATGACAGAGAGAGAGAGAGAGAGTGAGCGACGCAGTATGGAAAACGCTGTTGCCGCTTGTCTTCGTTTAGAAAAAAAGAACTGCGGTTCATTTTCAATAGAAAGTTAACCTGGGTGATTTCTGAAGAGAAGGTATAGGCCTGGCGTTTCCGGTCACTTCACATAGTTAACAAGGCGTTCCGTCTAGTGGCCATAGGGCATTTTTTATCCTTTATTATACCTTGCTTAAAACGCGCTCTGTTACAGAAATTCCGACAGCTTGCACGTGGAAGTCTTTAGTGCAACTAAACATGTTCGCATGATTAGAAGCGAACTAAAGCCTACCAACGCAGGGCTTTGTTATGACAGCATGCTTGACCAACTTCGTCGCATGATTTGTGTGCGCCGCCGGCCACCTATATACGTTTCGCAATTTAGTCGGCTGCGTGCACGTTTACTAGATACGAGCCGGATTCCGTAATCCACGTTACTGGTGTGTCTAAGGGTTAAACGATGTGCATTACACCAGCTACACATCTATAAACGTAGGTCTTTAGACACTCCTAGCACAGAGTGCATGTGGTGCGTGGCCTGATACTAGTTAAGGAAGCTTCTTTTTAATTGCCTGTCCTTGAAAATAATGTAAGCATCAAAAGGTGGCCACATAAATATGTGACTAAACCCATGCCTGAAATTAAGGGCTAGTTCAGAAAAACGTTGTGTCCTGTCTCTATTACCCCCCGAGAGCTAGACCAATGTGTTATTTTTGTAAACCGATTGAATATGCCTACCTGTGTATCATGGTTGCATAGGAAGCAGCGTGCAAACAACGTTACAGAAGAACCTGTTCTTTGGATACAGATGGCCCAGCATCGTTAAGGGAATTGATCGTGAGGGCACGCTAACGCACTTGCGCATTCGCATTTATAGCCATACAGACTTGCCCTCACTTATGCACGTTCAGCCAAGCCTTCGCTCTGGTTTCTGTGGTTATTTTATCTCTACGGGGCATATTTCCTTGCCAATTTCTTCTGTCTCGTCTTGGAGTGACGTAACAACTCACCATGTGGAAAAGTCAACAAGGATGCGTAGGGCCCGACGCTGCCGAGAATAAAACAATTTGACTGTGTGGACTCAGTTGCCGCGCGTCGTTTCTTCTGCTGAGCACGAAGTCTCAGTTTCGAATTCTGACCACTGCCACCCTGTTCCACTGGGCCTGCAATGCACTATGTCGCGTGTGGCTGGCTTTGATTTCGTATTGAAGAACAACATGCGCCCAAAAGTTATAAGGAAGCGGTTTAACTTTTCTTTGTTTGTTTTATAGAACAAACGCGACCAAGGATATGCTGTGGCAGCCACAGGACAAGTTAGACATAATATCAAATTATATAATCAGTCATGATTGTATCACGATAGTATCATAATTGTGAAAAACAGTGTAAAATCATTGAGTTCTAATATATGTTGCAAAAACTATAGCATAACAAAGAGGCTTGAGAAAAATCTGATAACAACGCAACGAGCGATCAAACGAAAAAATGTCCCAGTTTCGCCCTAAGGGCGAAGCAATGAATGCGATAGCAACACAGCAATGTCATACGATGTAAGGTGAGCGGCTTTGGTAGCAATATGAATTGTAGTAAACATGATCTGATTAAGTAAGCAGGTGTGCTGCGGCGTAAGTAGACCGACATGAAGAGAGACTCGATGACCACGAGAAGGCGCGTGTGAAACGTTGGTGTTGATGAGAAGCGCTTCCCGTGGGCAGCGCGCGTGCGAAGGGACACACCTGTAGTGCTGCACTGCCGATCCGGGCAGCAATACATGTGTAGCGTGCGTTGGAAAATGTGGCCCGACTATTACTAACTGAATGAACAAGCGTGGTGTGAGCGCGCACAAACAAACATGAATAGATCACACTGAATGACTGCAGACAACGACTGACAAAACGCTGGCAGCAAGCAGCGGGCGAAGGTACGTGCGGTCTATCGCTTCAACGGAAACTGAGCGTGCATAAAGGTCAGAGCCGTGTGGAGATAAGAGACGGTGCGGCGAGCGACGAGCGCGGTTGTTGGCAGAGGAAAAGTGCGCCCCCCCCCCCCCCCCCGCTCCCTCCGGCGCTGGCTTCCCGCTTCCTTGCTTGCGCGTGGGAGATTGAGTGCGTTCGCTCTCCGTGATAGCGCGCGTCCCAGCACGCTTCCGCTCGGGCATACGGCGCGCGGTGAAGATTTTATCTATACGGAACCTCACGGCGACGGCAGAAATCCGGTTGAAGTGTCCATATAATTGCTATCGCAATAAAATGATAGGCGTAAAGTTAAGAAACAAGAATGACAGGGGTGTGGATTAAAGATCCAGGTGGGGGTACCCAATATGCTGGTTGACATTGTTGACATTAAGTCGAAAAAATGTTGGCCATGTAATGCGTAGGGGAGATAATCGGAGGCCTAATGTTGTTACAGAATGGGTGCAAGAGAGCGAAATCACAGCCGAGGAACGCAGAGAGCTACGGGATCTGATGAAATCGGGATGTTCGCAGGCATTTACAAGATAGGTTCGACTGGCTCAAGACAGCGGTAATTGGAGATCGCGGGGAGACACATAAATAGACTGATTTTTTATCACTACGATTTCAAGAACGCCGGCCTATGAAGCAAGCGATTTTTCACCTAAAATGTAAGGGAGCTTCTCGTTGGTATAACACGTGAAAATATGTTCTCTGTGTGTCACTCGCACAGCATGCATGCAGTCCATTACGTGTAAGCGGTTCCTTACTTTACATGCATATGGGCTCTTATTTGCACCTTAATAAATAATTGTGTGTACGATAGGTGTGTTCCCATACGTAGGCGCCATAGAACCACGCCAATAAGTAAGTGCTCTTGGTGGCGACATGTTTTCCATTCACAAAGCAAAGATTTCACGAGGTGAAGTTGACCGAATGTCAAGGTCAACGCTCCGCCGCCAGCTCTCACGCCGCGCACACACTCTTAGCGACGCATATCGTCTGGCAGCTTGCTACAGCAGCGGCTACTGCAACCCGGCGTTCTTCGACTGTTGCCGCGTGCACGAGCGCGGCGGGCAGTGGCAGACTGGCGCCAACCGTGAAGCGCCACTGCCCACGTTTAAATTAATTGTTAAAATAAAAATTGGAATGCTGCTTTATAGGATATTTAAGCAAAACTTTTACTTTGATATATTCGAAACAGCAAATGTAATTCCCACCAAGTATTGGTACGCATTCGCTATGGCATACATACCGTGGCCATAATCATCGTTATTATCACTGTTTAACTCACTATTACCGTGCTATCACTTTGTTTAATCTTGGTTACTCAATATTTGTGCAACATTTCTTTCGATAGCATTTTCTAATTATTCTTGTTATAAAACTTAATGTGGAACATTGTGCGGTAATGTTCCGCCACATGTTTGCACATGTTTTTTTTTTATTGCGATAGCAATTATATGGACACTTCCACTGGATTCCTGCCGTCGGCGTCGCCGTCGCCGTGAGGTTCCGTATAGATAAAATCTTCGCCGCGCGCCGTATGCCCGAGCGGAAGCGTGCGGGGACGCACGCTGTCACGGAGAGCGAACGCACTCAATCTTCCACGCGCAAGCAAGGAAGCGGGAAGCGAGCGCCGGAGGGAGCGGGGGGGGGGGGGGGGCACTTCTACTCTGCCCACAACCGCGCTCGTCGCTCGCTCGCACCGTCTCTTATCTCCACACGGTTCTGACCTTTATGCGCTGTGCATTCGCCGCTCAGTTTCCGTTGAAGCGATAGACTGCACGTACCTTCGCCCGCTGCGGCGTATATGTATATGCGCTTGCTGCCAGCGTTTTGACAGTCGTTGTCTGCAGTCATTCAGTGTGATCTATTCATGTTTGTTTGTGCGCGCTCACACCACAGTTAGTAATAGTCGGGCCACATTTTCCAACGCACGCTACACATGAAATGCTGCCCGGGTCGGCAGTGTAGCGCTACAGGTGTGTCCCTTCGCACGCGCTGCCCACGGGAAGCGCTTCTCATCAACACCACCGTTTCACACGCGCCTCCTCGTGGTCATCGAGTCTCTCTTCATGTCGGTCTACTTACGCCGCAGCACACCTGCTTACTTAATCAGCTCATGTTTACTACAATTCATATTGCTACCAAAGCCGCTCACCTTACTTCGTATGACATTGCTGTGTTGCTATCGCATTCATTGCTTCGCCCTTAGGGCGAAACTGTGACATTTTTTTGCATTCGGTATCAGGAGCTTCTCTTACAGCCTTCTGCTACCTGAAATGCCCCTGTGTACTCGAATGTCTATCTATTTGTATGCATTGTAGAATAAACGATCGAATGACTGAAGACTCAAAGCAAAACCGGAACGATGGCGCCGCTGCTCTTGCGGCTACCATTGCACATCTTCATTGTTGCACAGGCGTTTCGTTGTTTCTTTTTTATATATTTTCCCCTCTCATTTCTCCTTGCGCCACTTGTGGTTCCTGCTTTTCCGAGATGTCGCCCGCTGTCAAGGTCAAGGTCTTCTTCGTTACGGCCGTGCCCGTGTGCGTTTCCAGCGCGAGTTTCCTCGCCGCTGTTAGCGATCGGACGACATAAGTTCGCGCTAAACTCTTTTGGTTCGCATTTGTGCTGTCTGTTCGTGTAGCTTGCAGACGTAGAGCCTCCCTGGGCAGTGCAACTGTGCAACAAGAACTATAGTGGCCCTCTGTGTTAGTACTCGCCGTCTTGCTCGGTGGCCTCTGAGATGTCATCTGGAGGCCATGCTTGCACTAAACGGTGACACCGCTACACCGCATGTTCACGTCGGCTTTTGTGCTTCGTCCCTGGTACAGGCGGTGGTGGGCGGAGGCTTCATTTCCGTCTTTCTGTCTCGGGCAGCTAGCCTCAGACGCTGTCCTCCCACTTAGCTGTTCACGCTTCACGAAGCTCTAATCGCTGCTTAAGAAAGGGCCTAATCATACAAAACTTATTGGCCTTTCAAGAATTATTTCTGTATTGTAACAGAAACTGGGGCAACAATATATTAAGCAGGTTTTGTCATATCCATGTACTTGGGCTCATACAGCAGCGATTTTTGGTATGTCCAATGTCATTACGCGACAACAGTAT
Source organism: Dermacentor silvarum (assembly GCF_013339745.2). Classification (NCBI taxonomy): domain Eukaryota; kingdom Metazoa; phylum Arthropoda; class Arachnida; order Ixodida; family Ixodidae; genus Dermacentor; species Dermacentor silvarum. The sequence goes on from NC_051156.1 coordinate 3,309,271, forward strand.
TAATAGCGTGCTTTCTTACAACAGGCGCGCAATTCAGTTAAGTACAGTATAATTAGGCCAGGTACTGCACTTACGTGCTCACGAATAACAATTAAAATTATTATAGGAACTATCCACGCACCATGATTGCTTATTGTACAGAACACTTTTAGTGATTCCGTCAGACGTTAGAAAGGTCATATCAGTGCTGTCACAGTCTACTTCAGCAGCCACGAAAATGCTACGTTCACTTTTTGCCACTTTTGGCATACCGCGAGTGCTTATCTCAAACAGTGGCACAGCATTCGTTTCATCGGAGACGGGACGATCTTTCATGTTGAATAGAATCAAGGAAATGCCATCGGCTCTATCCAAACGCCAACAAGCGGACAAGCAGAACGGATAGTGGAATAAACGAAAATGGCACACAAGACGTTGACTGACTGATTGCAGTCTCGTTTGCCAGGCTCTCATGGTTTTTAATTATTGAAAAAAAAAAACACCACACACACAGCGCAGAAAACGCCCGCGGAATGAATGTTTGGTATGCAGCTAAGATATGCACCAAAAGAGGGAAGGCTTGAAGACAGTTTAATAGATCAAGTTGCTGGGCTTGCTGCTGCATCATTATTTACCACAAGTGCGGTGGAGGAAAAGACGAGAGACGAGAGAAGCAACATCGACAGGCGCACACATCCAACTGACTTATTTTCAGAAAAACGCAGACTATTGATTCTGGCTGTTGCGAATGCGCTCTACTTACGGTGATCAAATAAATTGAATGGCTAGGGGAACACAAAGTTAGATGATAATTAACGCTGTCAGCAGTCCAAGTAACTAAAATTGAACAATTAACTTTTTGTTGACTGCAGTAAGTGGGTGTGTTTGTATTGAAAAGTTAGAGGCAATCGTGTATTCCTTTCTTATCGGAATGGCCAATAGCCCACTTTGTGAATTCTGCGGGTCTACCGAAACAACCGGACACCTTCTTTGTGAGTGCCCTCGTTTCAACCCGCAGAGAGCAGCTCTCTCAGCGGCGATAGATCAACTGCAATGTGCACGTTACGTAGTGTTGAGAATGTTAGTCAGTACCGGAAGAAGGATGGCGCGCGCTACGGCTGGATTTATCTTCGCAAAAGCATGCCCACAACGGATTGCTGTCGTTCGCTACGCCACGTACTACACCCTTTTTTTGTACAGGTTCATAACTAGCACATATGATGACGGTAATGTATGCGTGTGTCATATATAAATCTGTACGTATTTTAAGCTCTGTATTCTGAAGATAGCCAAGCGTCAAGAACCAAAACTCCCGTCGATGGGCGACCGACGGAGTAGGGGTGTTCAAAATTAAACTTTGTGTTTAAAAAAAAAAAAAAACTAGGCACTGGGAGGCACGCGAAGACCACCTGTGGAAATAAATTGTATGGCGAGGGGGACACAAAGTTAGATCATAATGAACGCTGTCAGCAGTCCAATGAACTAAAATTGAACAATTAACTTTTTGTTGACTGCAGTAAGTGGGTGTGTTTGCATTGAAAAGTTAGAGGCAATCGTGTTTCCTAGACAGTTTCACTTGGAAGAATTCTAGCATGTCTATGCTCCGAGTTATCCGACTCCAAACTTTAATTGTCGTTCACATGATTACGCATGCAAGAGTGTGAGGATCGGCGCAAAGCTCCTCCCTGATGTGCGGCGTTTAGTCTGACAACGGGGCAGAGGCATTGTCAAAGATGATAACTGTCCCCCTTAGCGTGCCTCCCAGTGACTAATTTTAATAAAACCATAAGGGTTAATTTTGAACAACCGTTATGGTCTGTTCTGAAAATAGATGATTTGGGAGGGGGCACCCGTCGATGTTGGTTCTGTCGTGTATCGTATTTTCCTGCGCCCTGAAATTCTGTTAATTAAGGGTGGAAGACATGATGAGAAGTTATCCACCAAGTGACAAGGTCGGAAACAAGAACTTCCTCAACAACGTCGTGACACTACCGCTGTAATTGGTGAAGAGTGCGGCAGGAGGTCGTGGAAACAACGACTGAGGATGGCAGGCAGCAGAGACGTCACGTGAATCGCATCAAAAGAAGCCATGCGGACATTGCAGGCACATTTCAAAAATCGCCGTAATATTCGTCTGGAAGGAACGCATCTTTCCAAGACCCTGGTGCCACTAGCACGTGCATGACCTACACGAAATTCGGACGTCGAGCGTGCGACAGAAGATGCACACGCTGCTTCTGACAGTCAGACGTCTGCTGATGCATCTTCTGAAAAAGGGACGCCCGGTAGAACGCAGCGAACAGAACAGTCGCGAAAGGTCCCAGACTTCGTAACACGCAGTATGTGGTCGTGTAATGAAGGCGCCAGAGCAAATGGCCATTTCAAACACGTCCACGGTAAATTGACTGAAGTGGCCCTATAGTTCACCAGAGGGAAGAAGTATCATATATTGGTTCCTCTTCGAGCAAGCGAAAACCAGGCTGAAGAAGTGGCGCCGCCGGTTACTCTTTTGGCGAATTCCATTGGGGAACAGGAGCAGGCCGGCGCGCAGTGCGGAGTCGGGTGGCAGCGTAGTGAGACCAGGGACACTCGACCCGCCATTGGAATGTGGCGTGCATCCGGAGAGCAGGTGGGAGGGGGACGTGTGAGGAGAAATGTACCATGTAACTAAAGGAATCGACGTCCCAGCACTCTCTTCGGAAGAGCGGCAATCACGTGCCATCGTGTTGTGATCTGTCAGGCATAACGGTGTCACCGTATGCGGCTACGTACTGTGTACTTTTGCGCAACTGCCGTCACATCCCACAACGTTTCCCTCTGCTAAGATTATTTGAAACTTACTTCTATCTGAATTTGAGCTCCAGCCGATTTCGCTGCTGTCACCGTCGAGCGTCTCCGGCACTTCAGCACGTCGGACTAGAAATTCTAGGATCTGTCGCTGAATCGCTGCGAAGCTCCGTCGTATCACCGACGTCAATAGCACCGGGGCCAAAACACCAACCACGCTTGGCTGCCACCATTGCCACCGCGCTCGCCGGCTGAAGGAAAATAAAAACAAATGAGGAGGATATGACGGTTTAAGTCACGTGACTTTCTCTGTACTAAGCCTTTCAGGAGAGAGCAGCTTCGTACAGCTCCTGGCTGCTCTCAGGCGCAGCGAAACTGCTGTTGTTCTACCACTGCATGACGGCGCTCCCACTCCTGTTCGACCACTGAAACACGCCGCATCTGGGAAGAGCACTTTCAGCGTGCTTTTTAGTGCTCCTGTTCTCCCCAATGAATTCGCCATTAGCTAGCGACTCAGTCAGCCCTGCCTTGCAGTCGATCGGCAAGTTTCAGGAAATGCAATAAAAATCATTGAACCCCGTATGGAGAAGCGCACCATTGACAGTAACTGAAGCTTGGTTAAGGTTTTAGGTTCTCAACTCACTAGGTAATAAGGGATCGAACTGATAAAGATTGTCGTTCCTAAGTGTTCATTGCCAAGTCGTTGGCCGCCTTCGTTAAGGATATGTCCAGTACCGGGATTGGCTGGCAAGTTGCTTTTATGGAGAATTCAAGCGCAGGAGACTTGTGTGAATATGACCCCAGATCCTAAGGAAGGCACAAGCAGAAAGAAGCCGGACGCAGACAGTCCTGCTCGAACGCGCAGGCCACACCGCTGCTGAATGATTGTAGTTTGGCTGAATTGCTAACAGTAGCTTTTGGGACCGAATCGAATAGGAATTGAATACTGCTTGAAGTGAATCCAATTGAATGAAATTTGGAATATCATTCGTAACAGATGGCCAATAATGTAGAGCCCTCTCACCGCTATTGTCGAACAGTTTTCGCTGGTATATAGAAAGTTCTGGTGATTACACATTACCTACATTACGAAGCATGTTTTAATAGACGCAACAACGAAGAATTGGGTAAAATTAAGCCGTTTGTTTGCATCCTCAACGCTTTTCGGGGCACACACGGTCGTGTAATAAAACATAACGTTTAAAACGTCTGCCTTGTTGGTTAATTAATATCTGTGCGTAACTTCTCAACCAACGTAGAAATGTGTGTCGTATGCAGCAACGGAGGAGTGTAAAAGCAGCACTTTGTTTCTAATTCGAACAGTCACAACAGAAGTCCGCAATGCTGGGCCAATTGGTTAATCATGATAAAAAAAAGGTTAAAACAGGGCAAGAACAACGACACACAGAAGACGATACTCAGACCACAGGCGCTGACTAACAACTGAATATTTATTGCAGTGGAGGACCATAAGCGAAAATGTGAAGCCATCAGCCCATAACCAAGCAGCGCACGGAAAATAGGTATCGGAAGAGCGTTAGTTCCGTACATTCTGCACAATATTCAGAAAGTTGTCCAAAAATAGGGGGTGAAAGTTGTCTTTTCTGCCCCCAACAAGCTGGGTCCACTGTATGGGCGCGTAAAAAACGCTGAAGGGCCCAAGAAGCCTGTGTGCACCCCAAAGCACCCAAGGCATTTTGTGAATTGTACGGCAAACGTCGTCTATGAAATTCCCGCTCTCCTGACGTGACTATTCTATTCCAACAACGTATCGAATAGGACAATCATCGTTTCGTTAATTTAGGACTTCCGAGTATTCGCACGCCCCCTTAAAAAAAGTTACGCAGAACTTTTTTTCCAAGGAATTCTGTTGGCAACTGAAAAGCAGTCAACGCAAGGACGTTTACCAGGGAACTAGGACGGCCAATCGGCGTGGCAGCTGTAGCCTACATGCGCACCGATGCAGGGAGGTTGTCGAGGTCATGATCACGCTTCAGCCGCCAATATTTACGTTATTCTTTTTTATTATTACTTGTTTCCGCTTTGCCTACCACTGAAGAGAAAGCGGTGAGCGGGAGAATGAGTACGCAGAGAGGTCGCAGCATCCTTGACGAGCGTCCGTGCACTCTTCGTGCTGCGCCCGCTGCGCGGGATGAGCTAGCTATAGGCAACCCCACTAGTGTTACGACGGATCGTATTTCCCATGTGAATTTTTTCTCTCTGTATTATTAGGTGCAGCTCTGTACCAGCGTAATGTTGCAAACACAGCTTTAACGCGAACGCGTTATGGTCGTCGGCTTCGGCGTTAAGCATAGGCGTCTGACCGAAATAATCACGTCGAACCACATCACCCCGAACCACCTCGACAACACAGGCCCTCCTCGTGGTGCAAGGCGTTAGTGAACAAAAATTGCATTTCTGAAAGTAAAATTCGTCAAAAAATCGGAAAGCACGACTTTAACACAACCTACAGACGTGATAGCGTCGGATTGTAATTTGAATATAGGAGAAAAAAAGTCTGATAAGAAGCCAGGGATCTTTGAATGCTATCGCGTTCCGCTCTTAAAGGCGAAGCTTAAGCGTCCCCCAATTCTGATGGTGTTTCGCTGTATACTTTGGTTCTAGGCGCCAATGAGAGGCATGTTGAAAACCAAGTAAGCCTTTCTAAATTTTGATCGGGCCTCACGTGTCAGGTAAATACTGTGTCGGTGTCGGCGTCAACGGCGTCCAATAACGCTATCGCGTTCTGCCTCCTAAAGGCAAAGCTTAAGCGTACTATAAGTTTTAACGCGATAGCGTTTAGGACCCCATGTCGCAGAAAATCCGGCGTCGGCATTGCCGCCCGTGGCCGAGGAAGTGATCCATAACCACGCAGGCCCTCCAAATATATTTTACCACTAAAGTTGCTCACACATTGTCTTGCATTCTTTACAAAGTGATTCTGCGGAATTTTGAGAGTGACAGCCCACCAACAATTGTCATGAAAAAAAAAAAGCACCGACAGGGCATGCCTTTTATGCTAAATCTTCTCAGGCTTAATTGTTAAAGGTGCAAACAATAAAAGAAGGCCGGCCCACGAAAGAGGCCACGTTTCTACCAGAAAGCACGCCTTCGTGCATAGCGTTCACCGCCAGCGTTCCCCGGTAAACATTACGGTTACATAAGCTGCAGTTGCCGGGAAGTGTGAGAAACAGTCAAGGATCCTTGAATGCTATCGCGTTCCACTCTTGAAGGCGAAGTTTAAGCGTCCTTCAAAATTTTATTGTTACTTCCCCTCGAATATGAAATGCACCCTCTTAATTTATCCATGGTCCGATCCTCGTACGGTGTCGTGTATTTGCAATGGGCTACTTCTCGCAAATATTGTTACTCTGCGTGTTAGACGGAACTGCAGTGTTCAAGAGCTGAACCTGTAGTCATGCCGCAAGTTTCAGCGCCAGCAAAATTAGAGAACCAGGCCGAACAGAAAACACGAATTGAAGTGAATTGAATTCTAGGGTTTTATGTGGCAGAACTACAGTGCCTAGAACAAACTTACGTAAGTATATTCTAGGCACTATAGCAGAACCACGATTTGATTATATAACACGCGGTAGTGGGGGACTCCGGATTACTTTTGACCACCAGGGGATCTTTAACGTGCCCCCAATGCACCAGATTCGGACGTTTTTGCATTTCGCCCCCATCTAAATGCGGCCGCCGCGGCCGGGATTTCATCTCGCGACGTCGTGATTAACAGCGCAACATCACAGCCTCAGAAAACATGATAAGCTCAGGCAAAGAAATTATACACCAATAAATGCGAGTGAAAGTTCTCTTGAAAAGATATATCCCCCCCATCCCTAAAAAAAAAAAAAAAAAGACGTTCCGGTTAGAAGTAAAAACCAAAAGTAGTACGCCTAATTTTGGGGGAAATAAAGACCGAGAGACCTGAACCAAGCCCTTGAAAACACGGACGACGAAGTCCTGTTCCTCTGTGAAGACGCGGTGGGCAGAAAAACCGGTGTGCTCGAGGAGGGAAATGGGAAAACGCACGAGTGCAGCAGTGCGTGTTCTTGAAACCGCGCATTGGGGTCGCGAATGCGTGCCGTCACCTTTTGAGTGGGCGTGTCGTGACCGCCGCCTTAAGCGTACGGCAGGTGAAATCAGCTGTTTCTGCGTGTGATGATTCGCCTAAGGTTTAGTGCCTCCAAGCAGAGCACAACACTCGCGAAGTATTGCCAGGGCACAATGCGTGCGGTTTAGATCCCTTTGCTTTCTTTTTCTTTTCTGTCGGTCCTTAAGAATTGCACTAACCATCTTTGTTCGTGCTACACAAGCACCAATGTCGGTCCCTGCGTACACTCAAGATGTGAGCAACTGAGCCAATGGTAATCCCCGAATGGGCGAAACGTATGTATAAATAAATAAATAAATAAATAAATAAATAAATAAATAAATAAATAAATAAATAAATAAATAAATAAATAAATAAATAATGCTTCTGTCACAGTGGTGAGACGTGGCTCGCTAGGCGCGTGGCCAGGGGGGGGGGGGGGCGGCGCCGGAAATCATTGTGGATTTTGTCTACAATGTCTTTTTGACACTCGAAAAGACATTTCGGCGCGAAAAATGCGAACTCGGGCTGGATTTCGTGGAAACGCCCATGCACCTCGAGTCACATAACGTAAGGAGCCCCAGCCGAGCACAAAGTTTCAAGGGATTTTCTATAGCGAGCGGGCGCGTCGCGGCATCTCGCAGCGGCACCGGAATCTACGGAGCGCATGGATTTCAATTCCGAAACTTGATGGGCATAAAGTTCTCATATACTTTTGACGCGAAAAGTGCACTGACATTTACAAAGGCGTGCTTCTAATTTTTAATTCTGGAACTTTCTGGGTTTAATGTTTTCATAAACTTGGGCCAACATGCACGCACTCGAACGCGCGTGTCTAAGCCGTTCCAGAAATGGAAGCACGCGCTCGCAATCTTCCACACACACGAAAATATTAAATATCACCGTGACTGTCAGCTGGCATCTGATAATTTTCTCCAAACATTTTCAGGAAGCGCGCCCAATGTGATCGATAAGCTGGACCAGGGCAGTCAAAGTAAAAGAAACTCGTAAACTGCTCGGAAAAACACTTTTATGTTGCACGTATTGAGCAACAGAAAGCTGTATCGGGAGTTTTTCATGTTGCTCTACAACTTTCTCATTGACACTTTGATAATTAGGACAGTACTTTTCGAGTTGGATAAATAATTACAATTAATAATTAAATCTCAGTAACGAAAAAATCACTGGCGGCTACTCCACTGTACGGGAAACAAAACGCACTAGGTTTGGTTCGCGTAACGCCGTTCCTCTTTTTTTTAAATCGTGCTGCGTGATAGCTGCGCCACCCTGTATAGCTACAAACGCCGCGACAGCAGCAAAGCGCGTATATATTTAGGCGGCACGCACGGGGTCCATCGTACGCGTGCGAGAACAAACACAAAGAAACAAGTAGAACAAGGCGACCTTGCACGGGCCGCTGGCTGCGTTATCGGCACCACGACGACCGGCTCCAAGCATGCATCCGTAAGGTCACTGCACCCTCACCCCAAACACGCTGGCCAGAGACGACCCTGTTGTGCCGGCACGGAAGCGTCTTAGCCGTAGAAACTCTGCCTAGACCACGGCGCTCAATCGTGACACATTCAACCCCTACACCCTCCCCCCTTCTTCCAGCTCCGCTTGTCGTTTACCTCCGAAGTGAAAACAGCTATAGCCGCGTCCCTTCTTCGCGCCTCCCTGGCAAGCAGGTCTGGGAAGGAAATGAGGAAGCCTCAGTGAGTGGAGCGAGCATGGACGCCATGCGATCATAGTCTGTTGTATGTAAGCGTTCTGTTGCAGCCTTGCCGCAAGGTCACATATAGACAGACCCTACAGCGCCAATGACGTCGACAAGAGAGCGAGGTCGACGTTGAATGCCGAGTTTGACCGGTACAAACACTTTTCCCACACAGCGCTCGCTCGACGTTTCTCCCCTTGTCTCTCTGTGAAGCGCGCGCTGTATGGACTGAGTGACGGCGCTGTGGCTCTCGTGCGACAGCCGTGCTGGTTTGATGCCATGGCTTACCTAAAGAATTTCTCTTCATCATGACGTTGGAAACGTTCCACAACATCTTAACAACTTCTGGAGGCAGATTCACTACTATAATAATCTTACGCGAAGTCTTTCATAAAGTGGGCCTAGAGATAGGCGACCGGGTGTCTAATAGTGTGGCACTAATTTGTGGTAATGTAGCGCGTTCTCTCTCTTCATCGTTTTCCCCTGCGCGGAGTTATACAAACACAATTTATGAAGTGACTGCGTGTCACCGAACGTAAAACAGCTTATTTTCTTCCCGCTTTTAACATCTTATTCAGGGTACATTCGTTGAATATGCGTCTGCAAAACGCCAATGAATACATTTAAAAAGCCAAAAGATCAGAGCTGTTCTCTTGATGTCTCTTTCTAAGGAGCTTGAGGATAAAATGAGCGCTTCAAACTGACGTTTTCAACAGGTAAAAAATAATTCGCTCCTAAAAGGGTATTCCGCGCAAGTGCAAAGGCACAGTTACCATTTCGGCACTATATTTATTCAATTTTTATATTTGCACATACTGCAGCCTTATTATAGGGCTATATCAGTCCCATAGATATAAAGTAGTCCTGCAACACTTCTTATGAAAGTGTCTGGTATTTGTGGCCATGTCTCAACTACCGTATTTCCCGGATTATAGTACGTACTCTGTGCATCCCCCGCGTGGGTTCATTTGGGCTTAGAATAAAAAGCTTTTATTAGATATTCCAAATCCGCGGTTTAGTCGCAAGGGACGAACTTCAACTCAAAATTAGTTTTGTAGCTTGTCTGCTAATAGTGTACCCTAGGTGACCAAAAGTTGATGTCAACCAGTAAAAGTGTGGGTCCTTCATTAGACTGCATATCAAAACCAATTCTAAAAGCTGTCCAAATCACTCTAGTCGGGGTTGTTAGAACAAAAGTTAAGGATGTCACTATTTCACGAACGCCTCGCTGTCTTCGTCACCTTCAGAACCTTCAGTTCTTACATAGACTCCACTGCACTGAACTTGAACAACACTGAAAACTCTTCGTCTTTTCGGTGCAATGACGACTGTTCTTGTGTTTCGCGCATAAATGAGGTCACTTATGAATGCGTTGCGCACACTGAAACGAGGTGGTATTATATAAACTGGAAACATTACTCGTGTGCACTGAATATAATTCCGAAGCTGATTTCGCTGGGTGACTTAGCGCGGTAAAATTTACATGCGCAGTCTAGCAGTTTTTTTGTCAAGCGCGCCTCCTATCTTCAAAAATAAGATTACGTAAGGTCCGCACCTATAGATAACCTGCGCCCTGCGAAATTTCTATTTTTCAACTTGTATAGTCCGCAAACTATAGCCAGGAAAATACAGTAATCTTTATGGCAAGAACTATAACGCATCTTGTATCAGCGGACTTATCGCCAAACGAACGTTGCCGCTGTCCCGCTCTCAGCCTTTTTTGTCGTTCGAAGTACGCTGGAAGCTACGTCGCCATAAGCACGGCAAGGGAAAATGATAAAATAAAGGATCCGTTTGTTCACTTACCGGTGTGCAGACGCTCTTTGGCTCCGAAGCAGACTTCGGTGGCAAACCGTCTCCGTCGACTTGTGGGCTCATTTTCTGGCCCACTGACACAATCCAGAACCGCCAGTCGAACGTCTCCAAATTCGGTCGGCCGCAACACGAGACGGCCTTGCCACGGCCACGGCGGTTCCAACGTGTCTGAGAGATGAGTGCCCGCAACCTTCGTGCTTACGCTTCTGCGGACGCCACTGTTTCACGATGCAACGGGGACGCCTTTCGCGCTCTCAGCTTACGAAGAGTGAGCCCCAAGGCAAAGGCACGCCTGCGCGTCATCGATCGCGTAGCAAAGGGCGGTTGGGAGAGGGACATAATGACCGGACTGCTCTATGTATAAGGCGCGACCCGGTCGGCGGCGGACGGTAGGCGAGTGATGCCTGCGGACAAGAAACGTTTAATCGACTGCTACCGAGCGTCTGAGCTTCCCTCGGGCTTGCTTGCTTGTTTCGCTCGTCTATACCTTGCATTGCCGTAGTTCTGTTTTCCAACGCCAAACGCCGTCAAAGGATTCGTGAGCAGAGCTCGTGTTTTAAAACTTTAACGGATAAAGCCACACACGTGAAGTCACAAATTTATGAGGCGCTGAACCTAAACCTCGACCTTCGATTCGAGGTTGGCAAGATATTGCACAGAATTGGAACCACACTAAGAGTTAGAACGATAGCATCTCATAAATAGCATCGAGGTCAAGAGAATTCTTCGAAGCGAACCCCTTGCCGTGGTTACGAAGGTTATGAGAGGCCAAAGTTAAGAACTCACAGAAGTGGCTAACGGCAAATGCCGATGAATTGCGTGTTAGTTGGTTAGTTACAACTAACACGCACGATGAAAGAAATATTGTCGTCTACTTTGGACAATAAAACTCAGAGGAATACCTTGCTTAGCAAAGTGAACAAAAATATTACAGATTAGCAGGAAATAATATGCTGTCAATCACCCGCACAGGTGTTCGCAAACAGCTGCCAAGGTCCGACAAGCAACTTCGTGGTGACGCTGCAGAAAAACGAAAGAAACAATTGCGTCGGCACTTCGTCTGGACAGCTACCAGAATGCTTTTGTACAAAAGTGGGAAACTTTTTCTGCTAGAATCGCCAGCGGGGATGACATTGATATGATGGCAGAGTTGGCCATTTATTTATTTATTTTTATATTTTTTTACAATTCTCCTAACTCCATATCTGTGTCTCTGCATAAACAAGTGCTCCATAGCACAATGTAGCTTAAAAATGGGCCTTCTCATAGACCAAGGAACACTGCTGCTAGCCTTCTTCTGGCGATCCTATTTACGGGTTATCCCGTCATGTTAGTTATAACGTCATGGCGTGAGCGGTGTCCATCACCCATCATGTGGCACAAACGAAAGCCACCGCGGTGACCTCCTTTCGGTTCCACTTCTAGTTTCCGTCTTTCTGATGCAGTGGCGCGTGCTCTGTGGTGAAATGCCTACCATTCACTTTACAATTTACTTTCTTTTATTTACTCATCCTGTGGGCACCTTGAGGTGCAGCGCATTTTTTCTTGATATGTACTTATTTGTTTACCTTTACCTCAGACTTCTACAATTGTAACTACGTTCGACGCATTTAGCAAGTATCAATTGTGAGGCAAACAGGTTGGAGCAATGCAAAATACTGGCATCACATGCAATCTTAGACGCGCCAGAACGAAATTTTACATACAGAAATTTATTTAGAAGACAATGCCTCATGCAAACTCCGGAATTGTCCAACAATTCGTACCTAAAATTTGCACTGACGCGTATGTCAACGAATGATGTCCACCTATGCTGGCACTTCATATCGGTGTTTATTTGTGCATTTATTCAGAAAACATTAAATACAGAAAAACACAGAAATATGTGTTGTTGAATTTCATTCGAAATTCGGAGCACATATATTCCCCTATATTGGGTGAGCTGGCGCAGAACAGAGGTGACTGGAGATCGCTGGGAGAAGCCTTCGTCCTGCAGTGGATATAAGTAGATGAATGATGATGATATTGCTCTAACAAAAAAGTTAGCACCAGATCCTATTTGACTAAAACTGGTAATAAAAGCCGAAAATATAACCAACATTTGGTACTGGCGGCAACTTATTTACTGCCCCGTAATACATCAGTCAACGCGCATTTGGGCACGTGTTCTACAGGTAATGAGTGCCATTTATGTGTCGATCACAGCCGTTCTGCTCAATTTCTTTGGTAAAAATTGACAAGATTTCTGTCAAGAAGTAAATTTTGAGCAAGCCTTTAACTCGCAGAAATTTTTTCTTAATGCCCAGGAAAGCTATTTTACATGCCGCAGCGGCGTCGCCATTGACCGAATAGAAATGGTTCACTACAGGTCTACAAGAAGTGAAAGTCGAGCTTCAAGCAATCAACGTTCTACCTTACCTTCAGACGTTCTCGGTGTTGAGTCGAATGCGCAGCAGCCGAAGATTTCATTTCACCATGCGTTCTCATAAAATATTCAAAGCTCGAGTTGATGACGCCTGCTAAACTTATGAAGGAAAAACAACGAAGAAAGAAAACGAGGGGCAGGAGGTGAAGCCGTACGTGCAGAACAGCGAAAAGTGTCTCGACTGTGGACTCGGCTTGTTGCTGGTCGCGACTGTCGCTCGATATGGTTCCACATTTGCGATGTTATCATGCGCTACTGCTTGTTTCCTTGTACTGACGCCATTGATTGCTTTCGAAAATCAATGTTCAGATTTTGTTACCAGTGTATCAACGCCTATGTCGTTTGCCTTCTGTTAGTGTTGGCTGGGGACGTCGAATTGAACCCAGGACCCGATGGGAATAGTAATCCTCAGCCGTTCCTTGAATCCATCGCTATGGCCATATCCCGCATTGAATGCTCTCAGAATACTGTGTTAAGTGAACTAGCGCTGATTCGCGCCGCTCATTCTTCGAATGTGTAGGATTCGATTTCTAGCCTTTCCTCGCGAGTCGACGCCCTAGAAAAAATCGCGGAAACAAATCAGTTAAGCTGCACAAGCTCTGTAGCCGGTCCCGATATGGCTAAACTTTCCTCGGACATTAAATTGCTTTCGAACAAATGCGACGACGCCGAGAATCGTCTTCGACGCACTATATATATATATAACTTGCTGTTTTTTGGGATCACCGATAAGCAAGATGAAACGTGGTCCCAATCTGAATCACGTATCACTTCATTCTGCTCCCAGGAGCTCGATATCACCATTAATAGTCATGATATTGAACGTGCCCACAGACTTGGCCGCTACCAGCCAGGAAAGAATCGCCCGATAATTGTCAGTTTCATGAGATTCAAAGACAAAGGGCAAATTCTGTCTGCCAGTTCAAAGCTAAAAAATTCGCCGTTTTCAGTCCGTGAAGACTATTCTGCGCGTGTGCACTTGGCAAGGAAGAAACTTCTTTTGTATGGTAAGCAGAGTACTGCTTTTTTCAAAATCCGTTTTGATAAGCTTATTATGAACAACAAACAGTTTGTGTACGATGCTGGAACTGATACTGTAGTCGAGCTAAATTCATAGCGCTCACTGCATGCACCTAAGTCCTTGGTGCACCACCCTTTGGGAACTCCCAACCACGCAAGCTCTATCCCAAGAAATAAATCTGTATCACTTTTACTAACCAATATCCGAAGCTACTTCCCAAAGAAAGACGCTGTCGAAGCTATATTGGATGACAACAGCACTGATATTGCCATCTTTACTGAAACTTGGCTCACACCTGATATACAGAATGACGAACTTTTGCACGAACAGCAGTCTTTCGCTTTTTTCCGGCGTGGCAGATGTGGTCGCCGGGGAGGCGGCGTGATGGTTCTTGTTAAGGGCACCCTGGTTTCTTCTCCTGTTGCAATCAATAGTAAAAGCGAAATCCTTTGTGTAAACATTTCATTGGCTCATCGCGCCACTATCATCATTGCCTGCTACCGGCCACCCGATTCTGATCGCTCCTTCATTGACGACCTAAGTACCATTCTACTTGATATCAAAAGCCAGTTTCCCTGCGCTAACCTCATGGTTTGCGGTGATTTTAACTTTCCAGACATTGATTGGGACAACCTAACTGCATCTTCACGTCATTCCAAAGATTTTTTGGATCATATTCTTTCTTTCAACCTCGCTCAAGCTGTCGGAATACCAACTCGTGGTACTAACACCTTTGACCTTGTCCTTGTGTCAAATCCTGAGCTAATTCAGTCATTGTCATCCACCGACGGTCTTAGCGATCATAAGTTAGTGTTGTTCAACCTCGCAATTTCAATTCCTTCGCGCCAACGTTCAATAAAGTACATTCGCGACTACAGCAAAGCAGATTTTTCCAAAATTAATAAGGAAATGGCCAAATTTCTCCAACACTTTGAACAATCTGCTCCTAATAGGTCTATTGACGAAAACTGGTTTTCGTATAAAGAAAAATTTATCTCTTTAATGGAATTCTATGTACCCCTCGTTTGCATTCGCGGCGATGCCGGGAAACCGTGGTTTACAAACTCATTAAGAAAATTATGTAACAAGAAAAAGCGGTTGTTCAAGGAAGCCAAGAGCTCCAATTCAGCACTAAAATAGAAAAAGTACTTAGAGTGCCTGCATAATTATACGAAGTTGCTGAGGAGCACGAAACGGCACTTCTACAACAAAGACTTACTTGACATCCTCCGAAATAACCCCAAAAAATTTTGGACTTTGTTAACTCCCAATCGTAGTGGCTCGCATAACATCTCTTTATCATATGAGGATGGTTCTGTCGTTCCGAAGGAGCTTCGTTCTGACGTTTTGAATGCGTACTTCACGTCCGTTTTCACCCAGGAACCAGCTGCTAATATTCCTATACCACTCACCTCAAATTTCCCTCAAATGCCACCAGTTGGTATCTCGGCAGAAGGAATCTGTAAAATAATTGAAAATTTGAAGATATCCAGTGCCCCTGGGCCTGACAACATATCAGCTAAAATCCTTAAAGGCACAAAAGTAATATCCAGTCGCGTACTACAGATCATTTTCACGCAGTCTATTTCCAGTGGCCAAATCCCGTCCGAGTGGAAGGTAAGCAGAGTTGCACCGGTTTTCAAGGCAGGAAGCCGCTCCGATCCATCGAATTATCGTCCTATCTCGTTAACATGCATTGCATGCAAACTTATTGAACATATAATTTATTCCCACGTGGCAAAGCACCTGGATAATAATTCCTTTTTCTTCAAAAACCAACACGGTTTTCGGTCTGGCTTTTCGTGCGAATCTCAACTGTTTGAATTCACGACTGACCTGCACTTAAACCTAGACTCATCCTTTCAAACTGACGTCATTTACCTTGATTTTTCTAAGGCTTTTGACCGTGTTCCCCAGCAGCGCCTTATGACTATTATCCTTTCACTTGACCCGCTGATATTTTCATGGATTCACTGCTTTTTAACTGATCGTTCGCAGTACACCGTCATTGAAAGTCATCCTTCTGCCTCTACTAACTTTATCTCCGGTGTCCCTCAGGGCTCTGTTCTTGGCCCGCTTCTGTTCCTAATCTTTATCAATGACCTTCCTGCTGAAATTTCATCATCCATTCGTCTGTTTGCGGACGATTGCGTTCTGTACCGACGTATCTCTACTATTAACGATCAGTCATTGCTACAGGATGATTTAACCTTAATCCGAAATTGGTGTTCGACTTGGCTCATGCAGTTAAATGTATCAAAATGTAAGTTCATGCACGTGTCTCATAAAAGATCTAACCTACACTTCTCATACACGCTAAACACTACCGCGCTATCACAAGTGGAATCTTATAGGTATCTAGGCATAGAAATAACAAGTAATCTAAGCTGGTCAAAGCACATCACGTCGCTTTCTGCAAGCGTCTCTATATCACTAGGTTTCATCAGACGATCACTCACTTTTGCTTCGCCCACGGTTAGACTAATCGCATACGAAACTTTCATCTGTACCCAACTTGAATACGCTTCCCCTATCTGGAACCCCCATCAAGAGTACCTAATCCAGGCGTTAGAAGCAATACAAAATCGAGCTGCTCGTTTTGTAACGTCCAAATATGATTCTCGGTTGAGCGTTACTAACATCAAAGCTTCGATTGGTCTAACCTCCCTAGCATCCCGTCGTAAGATAGCAAGTCTTTGCCTTTTTCATAAGCTGTATTATAATTTTCCTCATTTACGTGAGAGCCTAATTCAGCCGCCCATGAGATCATCACGACGCCTTTTTAATTGTCACAGTGTTCAACGCATTCATGCTTCGACTAACGCTTTCAATAAATCATTTCTGCCGACTGCCATATCGTATTGAAATGTACTTCCTGATGGTATCGTCAATGCAACTAATTCTGTAAAATTTAAACAGTTATTATTACACCAGTGTTGTCCACAGCCCCACTAGTAAGCCCTTTTTTTCGGCTTTCTAATTTTCATGTGTTTACTGTGTTTACCTGTTTTTGCAACCTGTATTAATGTCTTTTTTGTTTTTGTTTTTATGTGACCCGAGGTTACCATTTGTTACCCCCCCCCCTTATGTAATGCCCCATCAAGGGGCCCTTAAGGGCAAATAAATTATGATGATGATGATGATGATGATTCTACAATTGTTGGCAGTTCGTTCAACCCAAAATTATGAGGATTAACATACGTAGCGGCATGTATATATATATATATATATAGTATATATATATAAGTATAGTATAGTATATAGTATAGTATATAAGTATATATATATATAGTATATATATAAAGAGCGTAAGCGTCGGAAGTTAGAGCGGGATGGCATACCTCAGACGATTTCCATCAGCGCGAACGTCCCTGCGACCACCACAAGTAATAACAGCGTAGAAACAACGGTAGTTAACCTTTCATCTGCCCGGTTAACGGCCTCCGAAATTAGTCTTCTTGCTAAAGGCCTTACATTCTGTCCGGCAAGCGGTAAATTTAATGAGTTTCAGTTTTATCAGGATTTGGATAATTTTGCCAGAAATCTTCGCTTGCGGGAATATTTTCATGATAAACCCAGCCGAACAGCATTCCCCGGAGCATCAGGAACAAATTGGTCACCACCAGATCAGAGGGACAGATATTTGGAAATGTATATATCCGCCGTCCAAAAAGATATCATGAGAGCATGCTCAAAAGTGAAACCCTTTCGACAAAACTTGTCGTACGAAGAGCGCAAATCGTTGGACTCACTGAGCCGTCGATCAGATGTTGTAATTAAACCTGCGGATAAGGGTGGCGCAATAGTAATATTGGATAAGGTCGACTACCTGAAAGAAGGATATCGACAATTAGAAAATAAGGAATTCTATACGGAACTCACAGAGGACCCCACTAAATTGTTCGAATCAGAAATATGCCGCGAATTAAATTCACTGCACAAGGAGGGGAAAATATCTAAAGATATGCTTAAAGCAATGCTGCCGATTCAGCCAGCCCCTGGTCGTTTTTATTTGCTACCCAAAATCCACAAAACTAACCACCCCGGTCGCCCTATTGTCTCAAGCAACGGCACGGTAACAGAAAGAATTTCAAGTGCCTTAGACTTCATAATTAAGGACATAGTCCCGACCATTCCATCTTACATTCAGGACACCAACCAATTTCTTCGCACAATAACTGGACTAGAGATCCCCGAAGAAAGCTTCCTGGTGACAATGGATGTAATATCCCTATACACAAACATACCACAAGCAGAGGGCATTGGCGCGACAGTCAACGCTTACATGAACGCAAACACGCCTGTAAGTCTAGACGAGGACACGCTGTCAACGCTACTGCGGTTAGTACTAGGATACAATAACTTTGAATTTGACGAGAAACACTTCCTCCAGATAAGCGGAACGGCAATGGGCACGAAGATGGCTCCTAATTATGCGAATATTTTTATGGCATCACTTGAAGAACCTTTTCTTGCGGCCAGACCTTTGAAGCCGCTCATCTACAAAAGGTTCTTAGACGACATATTCTTTATTTGGCACCACGACGAAGAAAGTCTCCTTAAATTTGTAGCAGATTTTAATTCAGTTCATCCGTCAATCGCTTTCACTTACAGCTATTCTAAATCAGCTGTAAACTTTCTTGATGTCACGGTACAAATTAAAGATAATCGCATATTCACAACCTTATATAAAAAGCCAACAGACCGCCACCAATATCTTCATTTCAAAAGTAGCCATCCACAACATTGCAAGAAAGCCATCCCATATTCACAGGCCCACCGATACCGCCGCATCTGCTCTGACGAGAAAGACTTCCAATGTCATGCAAAGGAACTCAGAACGGCCCTGGTGGCGAAGCACTACCCGGAACGTATTGTTGATGATGCTATAAGCCGAGCACAAGCCTTAGACAGAAATGAAATTTTGACTGGCTCAAAGCCCCGCCATCCGAAAAACCAAACCAACCTTATCCTCACCTACTCATCTACATTACCGCACGTGAACAACATCCTAGCCAAACACTTTAATATCATTCAGCAGAGCACACGTTTGTCTTCAATTTTCACAGAGCCACCCCGAGTTGTCTATCGCCGGGGAAGAAATCTAAGAGATATCCTCGTCAGAGCTAGGACAACCACGGTTCAAAACATAGAATCAGGCTGCAGACCTTGTGGTAAACCCCGCTGCAAGGTCTGTAAGCACATGACTTCAACCTGTCTTGCTAAGGCTACTTCCTCTGATTTCGCATTCAAAATTAAGGAACCTCTAAATTGTGACAGCAGCAATGTGATCTACATGCTCCATTGTGAAGTCTGCGACCAACAGTATATAGGCCAGACTGGAACCGCGTTCAGACTCCGTCTAAACAACCACAGAGCTCACACCCGCGCACTACCACATCTCCCATTCTCAAAGCATATCAGTCTGCCTGAGCATTCATTTGATAAAATACGTGTCACTCTTCTCCAGTCAGGCTTCCGCTCTTCTCGTGAACGGGAACAAAGAGAGTCATATTTTATCCACAAATTTAGAACAATCACGCACGGCATAAATGAACACATGGGAAACCTCTCGTTTCTTTGTCCATAAGTTAAATTAGCTAAAATCAGAACTTAATCCCCGCATGGGCAAGCCGAACACGTGTGTGATGTCGAAAGAATGCCCACTACCGCAGTGGGGGAGCGGACCGAACCACCCACATTATTGTGCCTTGCTTTTTAATTTCATGCTTATTTTGCCACGCTGTTACTATTATATTTGCAGGTTATTTCTTCTTGTTTCGTGTTTCTCGTGTTTTGCCCTTGCTTTTCAATTTCAACTTCATGCTGATTTCGCCAGGCTGTTACTGTCATATTTGCAGGCTGCTTCTTCGTATTTCGTGTTTTTCGTGTTTTGCCCTTGCTTTTCAATTTCATGCTGATTTCGCCACGCTGTTACTACATTTGCAGGTTATTTCTTCTTCTTTCGTGTTTCTCGTCTTTCGCCCTTTACTTTGTCTGGCACGACCAGGTCTTGGTGTCTTTCCTTTAACTCTCTTTCCTTTAACTCTCCCTCTTTTTTTTCTTTTTTTTCATGCTCAACTTAACATGACAGGCGTGTCTGCCAATTGTGCATGTGTAAGACGCTTACCAGCGACCTTGCCCTAAGCTTCGTCTGGCACGACCAGGTCTTGGTGTCTTTCCTTTAACTCTCTCTCTCTCCTTTTTTTAACTTGACAGGCGTGTCCGTCAATTGTGCATGTGAAACACGCTTAACAGCGACCTTGCCCTCTGCTTTGTCTGGCACGACCAGGTCTTGGGGTCTTTCCTTTAACTCTCCATTCTTTTTTTTTTCTTTCTTTCTTTTTTTTTGCATGTTCAACTTTGTCATATATCTCTCTATCTCTCCTTTCTCACCTTTTTTTGGCGCCTTCTTTCTCTGCCTGAAGATATAAAAAGACTGTTGCAAGATTTTCCTGTATCCCTTGAAAAAGGTCGGTCCACCGACCGAAACTGTTGGGAAAATATTAAACCTAAGATAACCGCGAAGTTGTGCTTCTGACTTTCCTATATATATATATATATATATATATATATATATATATATATATATATTTGAAGACGCTGCTTTTGGTGGCAAGCATGAAACACAATTTACGACTGCGCCGTCATCACTGGCCAGGACACGAAATTGACGTCAATGTCCGCGGCCTGATAGCGTATTTAATGCTATTTAGGTACTCAAGTTCCTCACACCAGTAAGCAGCTAAACAATAAAGAAAAAAAAAGACGGATTTCTTGTTAAGGTCGGTCTTGTATAGAGTTTTGTTCTATACTGGGGTAAAGACGAAACACGGCTCAATGCGAATGGTCACGTGAGCTATAGGAACCGTGCGCTGTTCAAAGGGCGCTACAACGTTCCCATTTTTCGCCCCAATATCGTCGGACGCGTTAGAGAGGCGATAAAAATGATGCGCCATTCCAAACGACAGTGGCTCAGTTTTCGTCATCACTCTGAGTGTTATGCACTGCGCTTTGACGAGACCAGCTCGCAATTGTTAGGGCTTCAGATAGCGATCGTGAATGCAGAACAAGCGCACTTCGACATTTTCACAACTCGGACAGTCTTGCCGATAAGTGATCGAAAGTGTCACGGCGAATGTATCCAGCGTCTCTCCCGTATTACTGGTTTTGGCGCTGGCTGTCCCACAGTATCATTGCTAGATGCCGCAGAGGTCGCGCGCAAACTGCACTGCACGGTGCCTACTCGTAAATTATAACATACCGTTGGTTAGTAACGTAAAATTGTAGGTGAGAAAGTGTGACCGCTTGCACGCCTTGAGCAGAAGGAAGTACTACCAGTGGGCGGAAGCTCCCTGTACTTGTGTTGAGCTTTGGCTGACTGAGAAATCGACCAGCTTTAGTTTATCGACTTCACAACAGACGAGCAAAATTCCCTTGGGACACTCGGTCCCATACCGATACGTGGTGGCAGCGCCGCTTCCACCACTGGTAGTTGCCGGATATCTGACTGGAAATCACTCACAAAACAATGCCTCCATGACGTCACTGATGAGGTCCGAAGGTAGAGGGAGAGGGCGCACAGACGGGAGAAGGAGGGTTGCCTCGGGAGTACTCCTTTCCCACTTCGCAT
The DNA here is from genome assembly GCF_013339745.2 of Dermacentor silvarum. Classification (NCBI taxonomy): domain Eukaryota; kingdom Metazoa; phylum Arthropoda; class Arachnida; order Ixodida; family Ixodidae; genus Dermacentor; species Dermacentor silvarum. The sequence continues at coordinate 3,330,744 of NC_051156.1, forward strand.
GCAAGCGGGCTGTGTTCGTGGTCTCTTGTTTTGGCGCTGAGCCGTGCTCATAGAAGGGCTGCAGGTGATAGCGCCATCCCTGCTTTCTCACAACGAACCGCTTAGTGCTCTCTTGTAGGTCCGCTGGCCGCTCGGTGACATCGGCCAAATCGCGGTGCAGAAGCCGCTCAAGTGTGCCATGTTTAGGGAGCGCTTTCTTTCTTCCGCGTTTACCTTGCAAGCTTCTATTCATTTTTTATAGCACTGGGGCATCTATCGTACACACCAGTGCCAAGCAATTATAATGAGGAATATTTATATAGCAAACCGTCGTTAACTACCAATATTGGCTGTTAAAATGTTACATTTCGTTATTTCGTGAAAGTAGTCGATTTGAAATTTCTAACTTGTGGAAGGTGATGGCTACGGTTCAACTAGGCTGCAGATACAGTGGGGGCTGGCAAAAAGAAAGTAACTTGCTGGAACTATCATTCGTTAATTTTGTTTATGTGTTGTTAAGTGGATCAACTAAAGCTGCCCAATTTCTTTGTCAGCCAATACTCAACACAACTAAAAGTTGAACGTTTTCATTTTATTCACACATTTCGTACTGAAAAAAAAAAAACTGACCTCCATGCAATGCGAAAGTGTCAATCTGCAGAGGCAATCTTCATTCACAACGGAAATTAGTTCATAATAAGCGAATATAAATTCCAGAAGATTCAAACAAATTCGAAAATTATTGCCCACCACGGCCGTGTCTTTCTTTCTTTTTTTTTACTTAACCTTGGCTGTGCATGTCGACAAAGTAAAGAGTGAACAAAATGTATAGCCCAACAAACACGCACTCAGCCCTTCATTGCAAGTATTTTACCGGCAGCTGGTGGGCTGCTGTCATGACGAATGAGTCGAGCAACACTGCTGTAATGCCAGTCGACTCAGGCTTTCACAGAATTTACTTATACAAAATGAATACATTATCAAAAAATAGAGTGAAATACTTGTGCTTATCTGTTGGCATTATGAAACCTGAAAAACTTCGTAGAACTGGAAATCCCGGGGTTCGAACACCACACAGCCGCACACGACATTGTGATGCGCTGTGTTAGCCATCTTCGTCTAATGCTTGGTTGGCCTGGTTTCCTGCGTCTTCCATGCCTTGCACGCCTGAGCCGCTATTCTGGACATTCCGCCATTTTCTTCAAGCCGTGACGTAGGCGCGACGCTTACAAAATGGCGCTCATGGCCCCGTTTTGCTTTCGTAACGTGACGCAATTTTGACGTTTCGCCTAAGAAACTGTAATGTAGGCATTTAAACTAGCGTGGTTGATAGAGAAAACCAGTTTTCCTCCCCAGTAAAAATAAAGCAGCTAGCTCAAAGCGTACGATTATTCCATCAAAATCGTTTCTCGCTTCCGTCGTCTGCATGCACGCAGGCTGTCGTCTGCTTCATTAGCTAGGATGCGTGTCCTCGGGAAACTGGATGAGTCATCGTATATTGGTACCCACGCGCTTGCTTTCTACCTTGAGACAACATACGCGACCTGCCAGTGATGATCAGCGCACGCTCTAGGCCGCGTTATCGCTATCTCGTGATCCGCAAGTGACTCAGCCCGACGTGTCTGGCTTAGAAGCGGCCGAATATCCTCGATAGCGTTGCGCGCGCCACAGGTATCCGCTTGAGCGACGCAAACGCCGGCACTGCCATCTCTTGTGCACCTCGCTGCTTACTCGCACCGCGAGAGGATAAAACCCCTATATTTATAAAAGTAGCGCCATCCACTTCCCTCCTGCTCCGTTCCACTATCGCGCTCGGCGCGACCAGCGCGATCGAGGCGCGATATCGACAGTGGCGCCGCCTGCGTCGGGCCTGCCGTGGCAGACGACAGCTAACGCGCTACCAGAGGAAATCCGAGGAAAACTTCGATCGCGCCCTGCGGAGACGTTTTTGAGGCGCGATTTTGCTTCGTCAGTCAGTAACTGGTCTTAATAATGCCGTTTTGGAAGTAGCAACGCGACGATGCGAGACGGCGCAAATATCAAGTGTGCAGCAAGCGTTTGCGCACGCCGGATGGTAAACAAAAAAAGCCTTTTGCCCTCGCCTTGTCGGTTGCGGCAACTTAAGGCGCAGCAGCATGCCATCACAACGAAGTTCTTGTCCCTAACACGTTTGATCAGTTTGTGCGTACAGAACTTTCGTAGCACAGGCCCGAGAATGGCAGTCGGAGTGCGCTGGAAAGAAAAAAATACACAAAAGCGCGACGCGAACTTCCACGTGACACGGATTGGCCAATGGGGGAGCGGAGGAGGCTGGGGCGACAGGAGGCGGCTAATAAGAGAGGGCGAGGAGGAAGCGCTGGGGTGAGCGCGGTGGCGGCAAGATCTAAGAATGGCGCTACTTTTATAAATATAGGGGCTTTACGAGAGGAAACTTCAAGGTGCCGTCTTGCGTACATTTCTTTTTTTTAATTAAAAAGTCACCGTTATCATAGCCTTTGATGACGCGAAAAGTCATTAATATTGATTACAATACAAACACAATAGTGAAAAGTGCGAAATGTCGCAGAAAATTTGCTAGTTTCAACCAATATTATTTCAAATAAACGTGTTTTTAATAAAAAATGATGGTGCAAAACACAAATGCCAACACCACCCGAGAGCGATGCAATTACTATGAACACGCGTTGTGAACAAAAGGTTTTTATGGTCCGAAATAACGGGGAGAATGCGGCGATACGCATGCCTCTCCACTGCCATTGCATATGGCCGCTCATTACCATAATTCGCGCGGCTCGTCACACCACAAATTATGGCGGAAAATCTCTGCAATGGCGGCCCAGCGCAACATCACGCAACGTCAAATTCACGTTTACGAAACGGCCCTTCCTGTGACGCTCCTCACGGGATATTCCTTCAGCCAATGAACAAGCTGACATGCCGGCTATCTTGGAACACCACCACATATTCGCGAAATTGCAGATCCATTGCACGAGCTTGCGTTTTGTGTCGTGCGCGCGCGCGCGTTTATGTGTGTGTGTGTGTGTGTGTGTGTGTGTGTGTGTGTGTGTGTGTGTGTGTGTGTGTGTGTGTGTGTGTGTGTGTGTGTGTGTGTGTGTGTGTGTGTGTGTGTGTGTGTGTGTGTGTGTGTGTATTTGCCATGCCGGGCAAAACTTATTTCACGGAGGAAGAAAAATTGGCTGTGGCTTAACTCAGTTATGCCTGGGTGTGCGTAGCTAGAGGTACGGTTATTCTTATTGTTTAGCTTGGTTCTCTCTACGGTTACGTCTTTTTCATTTAGCTTCGTACGCCTGAATGTTTAGGTTTGGTTGTTACCTCTTAAGTTATGGTTATATTAAAGACTAGACATTATTAAATGGTAACGTATTTATTGTGAAAGTCTTCATCTTGTTGTTTCTCAATTGCCAGAAAGACGGCCCGATGGTCGGTGAGGCGGGAGGATAAGGGGTTGTCGTCCAGTGACTTGAACACGTTTCGGGTGCTATCCTCATCTGAATCCACACGCCTGGCCACTTCGTACTTACGACGCTTCTCGAGGCGTGCGGCTCGTTCTTCCTCCATCTCTTCTGCGTCGTCTACACCGGGGCTTTTAATGGGTATATAAGTACAATCTATGCACCCAGTAACCCCGGGGAATCCTCCAATGGCATAGAACCTAGTCATGACTGACCTCGCTTCACTGGCGTTTGGCAGCCGAACGTACTTGGGATACAGACGTAGGCATATCAGCTGTGTCTTATCTCAAATGCATCGGCATATAGAGGGTTGGGATACACACACAAGGTCCCCTACAACAGTTTGCATGGCACCCGTTCCGTAAAAACGCAGTGCGATGAGGACCTTCAACAGAGCAGGTAGCGGCGCTCCTCTGTTGTCAGTGTTACAAAGCAGTTGCAGCTCTGTCAGTGTGGTTGCAACAGCTCGCTTGGAAAAACGATACCGGGCTACAGAAACTCCACTTCGTTGTCGTGTTCCCGTGGATGCTGCCTGTCAATCACATGCCGGACTGGAGTCAACGGCGGAGGCTTGTACACAGTCCCGTAAAGAAGGGTCATTTGCACGTCGAAGAAACCTTTCATAGCTTTCGAAGCTATCGTCTTCGGATAAATATCGCAAGGCCGTCATTCTCGGCGCTCGCTTTTCACAGAAAAACAGAATCGCAAAAGAAATGGCACAAAGCGCAGTCTGCGGAACCAAACTGCACGTCAATACACGGCGGCTGGCTACTGCGGCGTTGGCTGCGCACGGCACCTGTCCAATCCGAGCGTACCGCGTGCAACGTCCTGCGGAGAAGCATGCGTTCAGGTAGAGGAGCGCGGTTAGGAAGCATGAAGGTAGCATGCCGGCTCCCTAAGCGCAAGGAAACACCAAGGAGGCCCTAACTTAGTGCCCCTTAGTAAGGGACGTTCCAGAATTGACGCCAGGTGGCCTTACAGCGTGTAAGACATCCTTAGTAATGAAAGGAGCGTTTTAGAATCCGGGCCTCGGGCGAGCGTTTCAGAATCCGGGCCTTAGGCCCGGATTCTAAAACGCTCCTTTCCTTACTGAGGACGTCTTACACGCTGTAAGGCGACCTGGCGTCAATTCTGGAACGTCCCTTACTAAGGGGCACTAAGTTAGGGCCTCCTTGGTGCTTCCTCACGCTTAGGAAGCCGGCATGCTACCTTAATGCTTCCTAACCGCGCTCCTCTACCTGAACGTATGCTTCTCCGCAGGACTTTGCACGCGGTACGCTCGGCTTGGATAGGTGCCGTGCGCAGCCAACGCCGCAGCAGCCAGCCGCCGTGTATTGACGTCCAGTTTGGCTCCGCAGACTGCGCTTTGTGCCATTTCTTTTGTGATTACGTTTTTCTGTGAAAAGCGAGCGGTGAGAATGACGGCCTTGCGATATTTATCCGAAGACGATAGCTTCGAAAGCTATGCAAGGTTTCTTCGGCGTGCAAGTGAACTTCTTTACGGGACTGTGTACAAGCCTCCGCCGTTGACTCCAGTCCGGCATGTGATTGACAGGCAGCATCCACGGGAACACTACAACGAAGTGGAGTTTCTGTAGCCCGGTATCGTTTTTCCAAGCGAGCTGCTGCAACCATACTGACAGAGCTGCAACTGCTTTGTAACACTGACAACAGAGGAGCGCCGCTACCTGCTCTGTTGAAGGTCCTCATCGCACTGCGTTTTTACGGAACGGGTGCCATGCAAACTGTTGTAGGGGACGTTGTGTGTGTATCCCAACCCTCTATATGCCGATGCATTTGAGATAAGACACAGCTGATATGCCTGCGTCTGTATCCCAAGTACGTTCGGCTGCCAAACGCCAGTGAAGCGAGGTCAGTCATGACTAGGTTCTATGCCATTGGAGGATTCCCCGGGGTTACTGGGTGCGTAGATTGTACTTATATACCCATTAAAAGCCCCGGTGTAGACGACGCAGAAGAGACGGAGGAAGAACGAGCCGCACGCCTCGAGAAGCGTCGTAAGTACGAAGTGGCCAGGCGAGTGGATTCAGATGAGGATAGCACCCGAAACGTGTTCAAGTCACTGGACGACAACCCCTTATCCTCCCGCCTCACCGACCATCAGGCCGTCTTTGTGGCAATTGAGAAACAACAAGATGAAGACTTTCACAATAAATACGTTACCATTTAATAATGTCTAGTCTTTAATATAACCATAACTTAACGAGAGGTAACAACCAAACCTAAACATTCAGACGTACGAAGCTAAATGAAAAAGACGTAACCGTAGAGAGAACCAAGCTAAACAATAAGATTAACCGTACCTCTAGCTACGCACACCCAGGCATAACTGAGTCAAGCCACAGCCAATTTTTCTTCCTCCGTGAAATAAGTTTTGCCCGGCATGGCAAATACACACACACACACACGCACGAAACAAAACGCAGGCCAAAAAGAAAAAGAAAGCGACGCCTGACCAACCGAACTGTCAGAAGCTGCCAAAGTTGCTAGGCTGAGCTTGCTTTCCTGCCATGTGCATCATTTTTGAGCTATTTTTACGTCATTGACGAAAGAAATTGTATTGATGCCCTTATATAGAAATAGAAATGCAATTCTAACAACGCCGGAAGTTTACTTTGGCAATTCATTAGAAATATTTTTCATATTTTCGTAAGTAATCTCAAAACCAGAAGCTTGTAACGTTCCACTTCCTTTGGTGAGGCGTAATGTCCCTAGATATTAAGCAAAAAAAAAATATCTAGGGACTTTAGTGAGGCGCTCCTTCCGCAGGGAAGGTAAAAGGAAGCTTTTAGAATTCACGATGGCCTTATGAGGGTGCCTAACGTTTAGGTAGCATGAAGGACTCCTTGCGTAAGGTAGGGAAACGGTCTAAGGTTAGGAGCATTTCTGAATCCGGGCCTAAGAGTCGAGGTGGTGCTATCACTGTTGCCTTGCAATGCCCAGTGCTGTCCAGTGGAAACATTGGCAGCGTAGCTGGATGAGTTTCTTAGACCGGATTGAGCAGCTACGCCAGCTGCCGTGACATGCATCTTCGTCAACGAATCCTGGGTGTCGTCAGGTGGCCTTTCAAATGCACATACAGCAACTATAGACCGCCACAGCAGTCCCACAGTGGACCCGGTGTCCACAAAAGCGTTACCGTGCGCTTACGCATCTTCTTTATGTAAGTGGACGGTTCCTGTGACGGTAATGACTGGTGCCATGACTGTTGTTTCTTGCTATTTGTTTTTACATCGTAAGCTGGTATGGGCTCATTCCAAGAGCCGTTTCGGTTGGCGATGTTGTCCGCCGCCGGCGGCTTCCGCAGCTATCGCCAGGAATGAGAGAATGATTACCCAGTTCCCGCCGGGGTTGAACCCGGGCACTCTGCGGGGGAGTCAACTACTCTACCACCGCGCCACGCCTGCGCTTGCTATAGCTCCTGCGGAAACATGCCCTATACTCGCGTCCTAGCGCGCGAGGAGTCACGATGAGGATGATGATTTAATAGCATCCCTTTTGAAACGGGGCGGCGACAAATAGCCACCTCACCTGCTTGGTTTAATCGGGTATGCTATACATGTTTTTTTTTTATCTAGCATTCTTGTTTACAGTTCATTATTCTTTTTTTTCCCTGAATATCTACCTTGCAGCCTCATAGCTCATACCTCATAGCTACCTATGACTGTAAGAGATCAAATCAGGTCGTATCAATCTCTTCCATGCTCTTTTTCCACCAATACTCTGAGCGTCTCTTACTTATATCGGCTGCTGACCGTTTGATGCTTCCGTCCACTTTAAACCCACGCGCTTCTGGAAAGTATACGTTACTTGTGCACAGAACTCAACTCACTGGGTGAATCCCTTTGCATTCCATTTTTATGTACTGAGTGGTCTCCGGATTTTTGCTGCAGCATACATATGCCTTATCTTGTTGCAAATACTTGCTTCCGTGTGTGTTGGCCCTTAGGCAACCGACTCGAGCCTCAAATAGCACGACGCTATTTGTGTTATCGTACAGACTTTCCCCTTCTAATTTATTTCTTCTCATTGTAAATATTCACGGTCCTTTTTGTTTCCATTTTTTGCATCCAATTCACTCTCTATTTCTCTCACTTTTTTTCTGATGACTCCTGTTTGTCTATTCACAGTTTGAACTATCTTCTACTTGGTTGCCAATATTCTTGACCTCTTCCTCTATTCTGTCTCCACGCTTTTAAGGTACACACACTTGTGCACTTTAGCCGCCAATTTATTTTCATTTATGTTCCTGAGCCTTTCTTCAAAAATAATTTTTCTCTGTGCTTCGCTGACTGCAAAAGACGCTCAAACCCTGTCATCTTGCACTGCTTCATTTGTGGTTTTACCGTGGGCTTCCAAAGCCAACCGGCCTACTGATCTTTGGTTAACTTCCGCGATGTGTGATGCGCGCCGCGCAACGTCTATACGTGCACAATTTGCATTGCAGTTGCATATTATTGCACCAGGTGGCAGGCCGTGCAGTAGTTGCATAGATAGCGGTACAAGGTAGACAGAAAATATTTAAGCAAGAAAAAGAAGATTAAGGAGATGTATACAAAAGTTCTAGAATTAAAAACATGCTAGCTGACTATTTGCTACCGCCCCGTTTCAAAGGGGATGCCACTAAATCATCATCATCAGCAGCGGCAGCATCGTATCGTGCTACTTGTCACGTGGTGTGAGATGCACGCCGCGCAGCGTCAATACGGGCAAACTGCATTGCAGCTACATTGTATTACACCAGGCGTCAGGACATGTAGCAGTTGCATCGTGTCATGCCACGTGTCAAGGGGCGTGACATGTGCGCTGCGTAGTCTCGATACCTGCTGTTACCCTCATGTTATGGCGCCTCTTCGCAAGGTAAGAACAGCTGCTCAAGAAGCGAATCGTAGAGCTAGGCGCGTGGCTGCAACCAAGCAACGTCGTGCTCAGCAGACCGCTGTGCATGAGGGCAGTGCATACAAGCCGCAGCTCACCGTCAACGGCGGGCGGACAGTTCAGTTCGTTCTCGTGAAAACGACGAGAGTTCGTATTGCACCTGCGGGCAGTTGTCTTTTCATCGACTTTCATTTTTATTTATATATCAATTCTACACTTCACTTAGAGACAAGGAAATCCCCTGTATGCTTTCTTTATGTCATTGTCTATGGCTTTATGTGATTGTTTAGTGGGTGTGATTTTGATTTCCACTACTTTACCGCTTCCGTGTGTCAACCATTCCCCTGTAATGCTCCAAGGAGCGAATATGGTGCAACCGACGCAAAAATAACAAAACAGCTGAGCGAGGTGCGCAAGGCGCCAAGGTACCGAAGCGGGGAAAAAACGAACTGTTATTACGAAAGGATGAAGAAAATTGTCGGAACAAAAAGTGTTGTCAAGGAGAAATAGAACATAAGCAAGCGGTGATGGAGTGCTATTTTTGGTGAATGTAAAAATCTTGCATCTAACAACGACAGCCTGGTGCCAAGCTGTGCTCAAAGTACTCAACTCTCAGCTTCTTTAAGATTGATGTGCGGTGTTGAAATGTTTCAAATTTACACAAATTTATTTCGAAGGTGCTCGGCGCTTCATTGCTAGAAAGCAGTGTGGCCGAATGATGATTTCTAAGGCATTTCTAAAGCATTTTCTAATGAGTCAGCCGAAGTAGACAGCACTTACATATCAATTTATTGTTCAATCAGTAATGAACCGATTGTGCATAAAATAATCGAACCGCAGGTTTGAAATAAATTCACAATCTACTTACTCGCTGCATGCGCTATGAGAATAGAAACAAACAGTTTTTTACATTGCTGCAGGATCGCGGCCCGTCGAACGTCCCGTCATGCATGGTAGTGCCTGCAACAAAGTGGTCATTTGTAGCAGAACTCAGCACACTGAAACAAAATCAAGGCACATTGGCTAAGCGAGGGCGTCAAATCACATGAAGCTTAATGTCTGTTTGTTTTTCTTGACGACCACTTGACAGTACTGGCAAGAGCATGTCGCGTCCATTCTATATTGTGGACACCGTGCCTCAATTGTAAATTTTATCTAAACAAAAACTAACCAACCCTTCCCCTACCAGAAATAGGGGTAAGCGAACCATGTCCTGGGTGCAACTAAACTAACCGTGATGCTACGGCTGCGACGGAGAGAACGACGTCACTGACGGTACCTCCGCCGTTGTCGCTTGCGTGCAATGTCTCGAGTTTGCTCGGTGGCATGGATAGCAGCATTCGCCCACCATTGCCGCTTGCGATTGTTCGAAATTAAATACCTTCAAAATTAAATCTGTCCATTACGTAAGACAATGAATAGCTCATACCCCCTTAAGCAATGGCTCATACCCCTGTAAACACGGCCTCCCCATTACGACGACAGAAGAGAAGTGAAATTCTACGCTCGAATGGTTAGCGGCAACGCCTCGCTGTGGGAGCAGACGACGAACGCGGGAGCAGTGCCACGAGTGCGTACTGAGCACCAGCACGAGCGCAAACCAAGAGGCGCCAACGAGCGAGCTGCGGTAGAAGACGCTCGAGCCAGTGCTGATGATGATAGTTTTTTGCGTACACGGACGCCATCGAAACCAGTGCCTTATAACAAGCTTCGCTTGAAGACTATAAAATGTAAGAAATACCGGAGTATTTCTCATATAGACGAAGCAATAGAAGTATCAGATGCCCTCTACAAGTGTTAAATAAATGTGACTTAAGATAGGGGAACAGCGCAAAAAAAAGCACGAACAGAAGACAAGAAAGGAGACACACACCAGGGCTGACTGACGAGTGAATTCTTTCTTGTCGTATTTTTTTTTTGCGCTGTTCCCTTATCGACTATGTACCGACTAGCCCAAACCTCTATGGTGTTGTGACTTAAGAAATACGGTGTGTGGCTACATTGATCGAATGCTAATCGCATTGCCATTGAGAGTCATCGCGAGATGAGTTCAGCCATAATGTAAAAGCGGAACTCTTAGCCGCGCTGACGAGCTCAGATCTGCAAGATCAACTATTGGCGCTGAGCCGTGCTCCCTCAAGGGCTGCAGAAGATAGCGCCAACCTTTCCCTTTCCCTCAAGAACCACTTATCATCATCAACTGTGGGCCATCCAGCGAGCTCGAGAGGCGGCCGGGAGACAGGGTCTCTCTACCGCCCCTGGCGCGGCCTAGGCCCAGGCCTCAATCCGCTGGTCTAAATCAAGTTGTTTCACTCAACCCTTAAGCGCCCGTTCCTACGTTGAGCGTCGGCGTAACTGGCAAAACGAGCGATCGGAGCGCACTAGAGGATGAAAGGCGGCGATAGTGAAGAGAGCGCGAGGAGGGAAGCGGAGGAGCAGGGTGCAGTGGAAGCATGAATAGGGAAGCGGAGGAGGAACGTACGGCGAAACGGTGAGTAGGAAAGCGGAGCGCCGCACGAAACGTGCTCACGGCGGCGAGCCGCAGGTGACTGCGCCAGAGTAGCGTGCGCAGTCACCTGGTCGCAGATTACGTTATTACGAAGGTATGCGGCGACCGCGTCCCCCCTTACCATATATAAAAACAGCGCCGGCGTGGGCTTCGGACCCAATGCGTATGCGCTTCCTCGCCTGCGCCGCCGCCGCTAGATAACGCGTTTCCGTGTTTATGCTGTCTTTCTGAGCAATGACCGACGCAATCGTTGGAATTCGAAACACCTAAAGAGCTGCGCTCAAATTTTGCGTTAGGGAGTATCGTAATCGTCGGTGACTTTTTTTCCCTTCCTCTTTACCTCGGAGTCTAGTAGCAGGCCAGAGACACGTTCTTCCGGCCAACCTCTCCGCGTTTGCTCTCAATAAATATTTCTCTCTCTCTCTCTCTCAATGTAAGAGAGGTTTTATAGCGTCATCGTTTAAACTATTAGGCTCCATTCATGCTCCAGTGCTCGCCGGTTTTCTACGAGAATGCTGGCACAGCCGCAAGCAGTATGACGTTGCCGTAATGACGACAATGGCATTACGATTCTAAAATGGTGGTGGGGGTACAATGACTACAGCGTGACGACGACGGTTTGATGACAATGGGATCGTTATAAAATGATCGAGAAGGCATAATGGCAACAGCGTGAGGACGGCGGCATCACAACATTGAAATGACGAGAACAAAGTTATGCAAATGGTTTAATGACGACAGCGTGCCAAAGAGACGGCATGATGGCATTAGATGACGACGAGTGTATGACGATGATGGCACGACCACGACGGCCTCACGACGATGGCATGATGACGTCAGTATGACGACGACGCAGTGACGACGATGGCATAAATACCACGTCACAATCGCGATTGAATGACGGCAGCATGATTACGATGGAATGACGAAGAAGGACTGCATCTTCTGCTAAGCGCAGCGACCAATTTTTATCCTTCGGTAAATTCCGTTCTCATGATCAGGGCCACCTGTGAGTAATGGGCCTAATTTAAGAGGAGCAATTTTGCATAAATTTGGTTACGTTGCGGGGAGTCGTGGGATCGACTGCTGTCGCACTAAATGGGCGAGTTAAGCGCCGGGAGAAATCGCTGATGCTTGCTGTTTCGTTATGTCTTGTTTATTGGACGATCAAACATTGGAACTTTGTTCAACTGTATTTATCTGAGTTTATTAAGCACTGGTGTATAAGAATAGGTGTGGCTACGTGGCAGTACATACACCCTGCATTGGCAAGATGTCAAGCAGGACTCTCTGCGTCACGGCTACGGTAGGACGGCGGCAAACCAAAGTGATGGTGACCGCGAGCGGTGCTTCGCTGTTTAGAACGGCTGGGTTTCAGACTGTGCATGGCACTGAACTTTTTTCTGAGTTGGTAATATAACAAAAGGCAACTTTTCTGCTAAGCAGGCCATGTCCACGGCGTAAAAGAGGTTGTGTCGATGACTGGCGTCGATGTTACAGGCCGCCACATTCCTCTAACACGCATAAGCGTGCCGTCTAAGTCCATGACACTATCATCCATGCAACACTCTCGGAAGTAATTTTCTTCCTTCTAAACAGTCGTTATATGCTCCCATTCTACATTATAAATTCAAACAGCGGATGCGTACCTCACATTACATTTCATACCATTCATACCAGTCACGTAGACCTTCTTGTAGACCTCCGTAAAAATAGACGGGTTGTAAATAGTATGCGAAATTTGACTGAATTGCGCGCTGCCGATAAATACTTACTGCCATCTTTATCAATTCTTTGTCGACATCCACCTTTACACCTCTTGGCTACGCAAAAAAAAAAAACTTCACAGAAACACGCCCCCCCCCCCCCCCCCCACACAACACACACCCACACGCACACACAAAAATGAAACATAGTAAATAGTCGTAGGCATCACTATGGCCCTCGAACAGTGCAAGTAATTGTGTGGTTGGCTATGCCGCTTGCATAAAAAAGTATCCCAATGATAAACGCACTGACAGCTTTCCCCGAGCAACTTGATGCGCAGTCAGAAAGATTAGTTTCAAAAATTGAATAACGGCTGCACTTACTTTTTCTTGCGCACCAGTTGTACCACAGCTTCGCGGTGCTTCCTCTCCGAATGCCGCGTTGGCAAGCTGTAAAACCTTGTCCCCTCCTAGTTGCCGTAAATACTCTTGCATCCCAGAATACAGCAGTTGTTGTGACTTGAACTCGGACCCATGCCAATACGAAATAATAAAGTTTTAAGAACGTTGAGCGCAGCGATGCACCGTCTCCCAAACTAGCACTGTCAACGCTAGCAGGGAGGCCGCTTTCCCGACGCAGACGCGCTTGCCCGCGTTGGAGCGTCCGCGCCGACGCGGAGTTGTTTAGCGACGTAATACCTGAGAAGTGGGAGGGCTAGACGCCACTTGATACTTCGTATGCTCGAAGTTCACAGAGGAGGAGGAGGTTCGTGAGATCGGAGGGAGCGCTTGGGCAGAGTGTAACATCACAAGGGATGATGGGGCGATTTCTGCATCCCTCTTGTAAGACTTGCTAATAATTTTTTGCGAAGCATTCTTTGCCAACTTAAGATATCTATCTATCTATCTATCTATCTATCTATCTATCTATCTATCTATCTATCTATCTATCTATCTATCTATCTATCTATCTATCTATCTATCTATCTATCTATCTAGCCTCATACGTCATGATGCCGTGATGCCATGACGTGTACGTCATGATTTTCATGCTATGAATGACGTGATGCCGTCATGGTTCTTTCTTTAACTCCATATACGTGGTCCACGTAACTTGAACCATAGGTGTATTTACCGGGTGGTCAAGTGCACCCCTGCCCAGCCGGTAGATGCGCCTGTGATTCAAGTCGCGTGAAACACTTTTATATAAAGAGTGACTCGTCATGCATGCCTCAACTGACATGAACGACACGACATCACAGAAATGTCATGACATGAATTACATGACAAGTTCTTTCGCCATGAATGACAAGACATGCATGAGCATTCCATGTCATTCATGTCATGTCATGCAACCACCTATGGGCCCCTTATCCTTATACATATCCAGTTAAAGGAACGACCAAGACGGCATCACGTCTTCTCACATATGTCTTTCATGGCAATAACGTCATGACATGCACGTCAGAAGCAGCAGCCGCCGCCGCCTATTTTTATTTCCAGTGCAGGACTAAGGCCTCTACCAGTGATCTCCAATTTATCCTGTCTTGCGCTAGCTGTTTTCAACTTGCGACGGCAAATTTTCTAATTTCATCACTCTACCTAATTTTTTGCCGTCTTGTTACATATTTTGTTAATGAAACTGGACCTGACATGTATAACATGGAATGCCATGAATGTAATAATTCAGATGACATGACAAAAAGTTGAGTCACTTTAGCATACGCTAAAGAGGGTGAAGACGATGCCAAGTAATTAGATTACTTGACATTCTCATACGAATGCGTTGTTACTTCCCATTACTTGTTTTCTCCCACCAATGGTCCTGGGTTCGAGTGCCTTAACTCTACCTTAAATAATTGTGCCGTAGTTAACTTCGCCCTAATTTAATCCAAGCGCCTTAATTAACTTCGCCCTAATTAACACGAAAGGTCATGGGTTCAACCATCAATGCTGGCACCACCAATTTCGGTGCCATTGAATTTTTGTCCCACCAAAGGAGGTGGGTTCGGGTGCGTTAATTACCTCTATCTTATTAACTGTGCGGTAATTAACTTCGCCTTCATTAACATAAAAAGCTGTGGGTGCGACTCCCACCAAAGGTCATGGGTTCGAGTGCCTTAATTAAATTTGCCTTTATTAACACCAAAGGTCGTGGGTTCAACTCCCACCAATAGTTGCACCATCAGGTTGGTGCCATTGAACTTTGGTGCCACAGCGCCGGTCAGTCTATTTTCCGATAACGCCGGACAACGAATTTTTCAACCCATGAGCCACTTAAGGCCCTAACATTGACTTGAATGACGTGACATGTATTTACTTAATTGAATATATATGTAGATATGCGTGCCAATTCGTCCATGCGTGTGTTTAATAACATGTAATGACATGCATATCATAGCGCCATATTCATTACATACATGCAGGCATGCAAAAGGCTGTGGCTTGAGCGAAACCCCATGAAAACGGAGCGTCTTTCCTGAGAAGATCTGTTAGTGGACAGGATATGCCTGCAAAATTTCTGACAAGTCGTCGGAAATACGAGCACAAGCCCACAAAGCTCCAAACATCATTGGCACAAGCTGGTACAGGGAACTCGATGACAGTACGAACCTTGGCGGGGTCGGGACGGACGCCAGTTGAATCGACGAGATGCCCGAGGATGGTAATTTGGCGGCGACCGAAGTGGCATTTCGGAGAATTAAGTTGTAGCCCAGCCACACGAAACACTGACAGGATGGATTAAAGACGTGTGAGGTGTGTGGCAAATGTCGGGGAGAACACGATCCCGTCGTCCAGGTAGCACAGGCAGATAGACCATTTAAACCTGTGCAACAGCGTGTCCATCATTCGCTCGAATGTGGCCGGGGCATTGCAGAAGCCAAATGGCATAATTTTGAACTGATAGAGGCCATCCGCTGTAACAAATGCTGCCTTTTCACGGTTCTGTCGTCCACGGCAATCTGCCAGTAATCAGAGCGCAGGTCGATGGATGAAAAATAGGTCGCGCCGTGAAGGCAATCCAGAGCGTCATCAATTCGTGGAAGAGGATATACATCCTTTTTGGGGATCTTATTGAGATGCCGATAATCAACGCAAAATCGCCAACTGTTCTCTTTCTTTTTAACTAAGACAACAGGAGAAGCCCATGGACTCGCGGACGGCTCAATAATGCCTTTTGAAAGCATCTTTTCAACCTCTTGTTGAATAACTTGGCGCTCGGATGGTGACACGCGATAAGGTCGCCGGTGAATCGGAGGCGCATCGCCAGCATGTATGCGATGTTTGACGAGAGAGGTTTGACCTAAGGAACGGCCGTCAAAGTCGAAGACGTCGGTTTATGTGACGAGCAAATAACGGAGGTCGTCTACTTGGGAGGGCAGAAGGTCCGGGGCAATCATCTTTGTGATAGCGCTCTGTACCGACGGAGAAGTGGGCGCGTCGGCGGACAAAATTGCTGACGTAGGACCAGGTGACAGTGATGAAATCTGGCACTCATCTGATGGTGACAGGGTGGCCAAAACTATGCCTTGGGGAAGAACTTGAAGACAGAGTGCGAAGTTCAAAACGGGCATGCAAGTATGGTTGGTCGCAACAGTCACAACAGTGTGGGGAAACGAAATGTTGTGCGACAAAAGGACACTGGTAGACGGAGTAACCACATAGTCACCATCCGGTACATTGGGGCAAGGTACAGCGACAATACAGGTGAGTGCTTGGGGCGGCAAACAAATAAACTCGGCACAAGAGAGCTGGCTCTGGACTACGTCAGGAGCGTCTAGTGAAGCGGGGAAGTCAAGTTCAACGAAACCGGCCGAGCAGTCAATTACAGCGGAGTGGTCAGTCAAAAAATCGAGTCCAAGGATTACGTCATGATGGCAGTGGCGAAGAACATGAAACAACACGGACGTGTGGCGGCCAGCGACGCTCACGCGTGCGGTGCCCATTCCAAGCATGGACGGAGTTCCGCCGTCAGCGACACGCAGAGTGCGGGACTTTGGAGGTGTTAGAACTTTGTGTAAGCGTTCACGGAGATCAGCGCTCATGATACAAATATGTGCACCGATGTCGAAAAGGGCAGTAAAGGGTAGGCCATCCACTTCTACGGCAAGATAGTTCTCGTGCGTGGCCAAGGTTAAAAGAGGCTTTTCAGGTCGTGGGTCAAATGCAGCGTCACCTCCGGGAGCTGCATTGCTCAGTTTTCCTGAGAAGAGCGGCCAGAGGGGCTCGGCGATGAATAGCAGCGGGGCAGAGGGGACCGGGAACGACGATCGTGCGGAGAAGGTGAACGGCTGGAGCTGCGGGTTGGTACAGGAGCGTCTCGGAGCGGTGAGTTGTCACGAGCGGGAAACTGCAGGGGTCGATTCTCGTCGCGGCGAATGTAAAAAAATGAGCGAGGGGAGGAAGGTTGGCGATACCGGCAGTGACGGGAAATATGTCGAACGTCGTGGCAATGAAAACATATGGACTTATCGTCCTGCGTTCTCCACTGGGCCGGATCACGATAACGGCGCAACGTTGCTGTATTCGTGTAAGGCGGAATAACAGAACTGACTCGAGGGTGAGGCAGGGATGCAACAGACTGGAGTCCTGCGTTAGCGAGCTATTCCCTCACGACGGCTTGGATTAAAGAGACTGTCCGTCGGGAATCGTCGGAAGGGCGTGCGAAATAGGAAGGGGGCGACGCCGCCTCAATTTCACGACGCACGATGCGGACAAGGCTATCGGTGGTCGGTTGGATCCTCGGAAGAGGTGTGACGTAATGCCTATACGAATCCTGTTGCATTTACCTGTAAATCGCCACTGATAATTTTTTACTACAAAAATAAGTCAATGGTGGATATCATGTTAAACGCGAACGTGAATAAAATCAATAAAACTTCGGTCGGGGCTAGGTGGTACATGGTATTTAATGCGAAAAAAATGAGCTCCGAACAACCAGGATAAACCACAAGGAAGAGACGAGACAAGCACTAGCGTCAGTGCTTGTCTCGTCTCTTCTTTGTAGTTTGTCCTGGGCGTTTGCGCTGAAACATTCTCAGCAGGCTGAGAATGCAAGTAAGCTATGGTGCACCCGTACTGTAAACAACGTTCGGTAACAACGAACAGCTGGTAGCATCAATCTTTGTGTGGTCCTTAACTTGTTCTCGAGCTTCTTTGTTAACCTCCAAGTTTCTCCTCCATATGTTAGCACCGGTAGAATGCAATGATTGTACACTTTTCTTTTCAACGACAGTGGTAAGCACCCAGTTAGGGTTTGTTGTGCCTGCCGTATGCTCTCCAAGCCAATTTTATTCTTCTGTAAATTTCCTTCTCATGATCAGGGTCCCCCGTGAGTAATTGATCTAGATAAGCGCACTCCTTTGCAGACTCACTAGGCTGACTGGCGATCCTGAATTCTTGTTCCCTTGCCAGGCTATTGAACATTATCTTTGTCTTCTGCATATTCATCTTCAACCCCACTCTTACACTTTCTCGGTTAAGGTCCTCAATAATTGGTTGTAATTCATCCCCATTGTTGCTGAATAGGACAATGCCATCTGAAAACCGAAGATTGCTGAGATATTCATCGTTGATCCTCACTCCTAAGCCTTCCCAGTCAGGAGCTTGAAAATTTCCTCTAAGCGTGCAGTGAATAGCATTGGAGAGATTGTGTCTCCTTGCCTATGTATACAGACGTGAAAACTATGTATACCTGAACTCAGCCTGGCGTTCACGCGCAATAGTAACGCATACAGTCAACCAGAATATATTACGGACCATGGAATCTGAGAAAAATCTGAATATCGCCTCTACCTCACAACGCAGCCTGGTATTTGCATTTCAGGCATCGACTAGAATATGCTAAGAACATTGTCGTATACAATTTTACTGGCTACTGCTACGGCTATGATCCCGTGGTCTGTAAACTTTTGTGGTTGACTGTACATAACATTAACACCCCCTCACAAAACTGTGGAAACGTGAAAAACTTTACCTACATTCCCAGCCTTGCCTCGGCTGACAATATAATAAAACTCATTTAATGTTGTCAAATACACGCGTTCCTACTACTCTGGCATAAATTTCAGCATAATTTGCCTTTGCACAAGATCCCTTAGATTTTATAGCATCGCCTCGCCGAACGGTCTTCCGTGTTTACAAGTCGTATTACAATTGTGCGCCGCCTTATGCTATGCAGGGCGAGAAGCATGGTTAGATTGAATGGGTTGGCGTCAACAGATTGAGCGGACACAATACCAGACTTCGTATGAGTCAATTGGATGTTCTCTTCAGAGATTACCTTGGGGGCTGGCACATCCCAGAGAAAAACAACTAGCATTCCAACAGTTAATGAAAGCGTGTCCAATAGTTTCGTTCTTTCTTCATATAGTACAGTGACCGGCTCATGGAGGTCGAAACCCTTTCTCTGCTTGCTATTTCTTTACTGCCAGTTGAACTGTTGGTGCCATCATTATTTTATCTTGCTCAAAAATATCATTTCCATGTCCTGTGTACAGCGACGGGTACAGTGGTACTGGGGGAACTAAACCACAAACATTTTTCTACAACGTTTTATTACTTACTTTGCTTCAGTGCTCTAAACAAAGCGTACACAAAAACCGACAAGCCACTGTGACTTCTGTTGAGAACCCATGCACGAGCTGGGCATACTTGTCAGTCACGAATACAATATCAAGCAACACTGCTCCCACGCGGAGCTTGCAGACTCTTCATAAAGAGGGGTATTTTGCATCTCTAGCAAACAGGAACCGGTTGAACACTTGGCACAAGAACATGTGCATTAAACCCAATGCGGCGTTGTGGACGCGTCAGAAATGGTCTGTATGCGGCTCGTCCTGGCCCAGGAGGCCCTCAACACGAAAACAGTAAACACTCGAAGCAAATATTGCACGTCAGCACTCAAGCAGCGGAGTACCAGTGGCGCACCGACCGGGGGGGGGGGGGGGATTCGGGGGTTGTAACCCCCCCCCCCTGGGGCCGACTTAACCCCCCCCCCCCCCATTTGTTTAACCCCTTTTCTTTCCTTACGCATTTGAGTGCTGCAACTACGATATAAGACGCGCAATCGTCTGCACACTCGCAAAAAGCGCATTTTTTGACAATTTCCCTTGAAGAAATCGAAATTAGTGCTGTTTAGATGGTATCGGCAAACTGTCAACCCTCCCCCCCCCCCCCTGGCAGAGATCCTGGGTGTGCTACTGCGGAGTACCTACCTAGCTGAAGGGCATACCTAATTTTGCTTACCAAAAACATGTTACACAGATTCGATTGGCCAAATATAGACCACTGCCACTCTTTGTATTTGTCTCCTTTTTGAAATTATATGCGTGCAATCATTAGACCACGATTGCACGCATAGTTCTCGCGCTAACTCGAGCTAACTGTTTCTGAGTCTGGCGCGGGCGACTAGGCGCAGAGCAAGAGCGAGAGCAGTTGCACACGCGCTAGTTTACATTCGGCCACAAACTTTGGAATGAAATGTGCGAGTGATAGTCAATATTAACACTGCATTTCGTGTGCCTCATGTGCCATACCAACAAGTTGCTTATATAAACGAGAGGGTGCTAGTTTCTCGCTATCTTCTCTCGGTGATGTTAGCACTTTCAGACTATGTGAGACGGTCCCGCTTTTGCGATCCGCCGAAATTGTAACGAGGCAGGTTGTAACGTTTCATTGGCGAGTAAAAAAAAAGCATCTGTCTTCATGCCGTCGCCGTCATAATACGCAAACGACGTCGTTGTCTTCTTACTGCTGTCGTGACGCACACATTCGCGTGACGCGCGTAAAACTGCTTGACATACGCCGAAATAGTGGTCCATCTAGAAACGCCTTCGAGTCCTCGGAGCGGATCTAAACATTACAAGCTGCCAGCAAAATGTTTTGCATAATATTGATTCCCAGATTGCGTAGAAGCTGTAAAGTTTGTTTTTTTTTTTTTTTGGGGGGGGGCTTTCCTACACGGCATATTTAGTAAAGGTAACAAAAATACGTGCCGTAAATGCACAAAGCCCTGTATGATGCAAACACGGGAACAATGATTTTACGGATTCGTGCTTATATTGCCAAATCTTGTCAGTGTTCCAAAGCCATGACCCTAACCCACTACGGGGAATCCCAGGAAAGGAGGCACTCTCAAATTGAAAATAACTGCCTACTTTTCTTTTTTCTTTACCAAACAGTGAAATCGAAAGCTTCAGTAGAGCAGCGTCTCGCAATGTGTGCACAAGTATTGCTCAGTTGCGTAGTTACGTTATGCAACATGTCCATTACAAGCAAATCACGCAAGTATTGCTCTACATGTAAAGAGAAGTTCTCATTATAACAGTCGTATTTTAGAAAGATAAAAGCCTTCATATTAGCAAACAGCCCAATCTGTGTGCACTTGGTCAGAGAAAAAGGTTGACGAACACGAGCACGCGTGAGTTCGAGCCCGATCTCGAGAAGAAAAAAACAAATAGCAGGCAAAAGAAGCTCATCCTACTCGCCGATCGGAAATGCCGACCGCCGTGCCTTCGCTGCCTGGTAAGCCACATTCAACAATTTCACAAGGCCTTGTTCACGTGTCGAGTGTAGGGCACATAGCAATGCGCTGGTGCATAACTTTCTTTAAGCTCGATATTGCAGACAGGGCGTATAATCAGCGGCCGCACTGAACACTCCACGCTGTCAGGCGTCGTGGCGTCTACACAGGCGAACACACTGCTCAATCTTGGCCGAACTGCGTTGCGCGTCGACTACTAGCGATCGGCATTCCGGCCATGATACCCGCGTGATTATCGCTTGACATGAAATGCGTGCGCCGACGCCAGACTACGACAATAGGAAATACATTCATGTGGTTGCATCTTCTTGACCAGTGACAGAGCTCAAACTGAGCGTGAGTCCATTTTCTCACCTATTATTTTTGCTATAGAAGAGAACCGAATCCTGCTTGAAGTGAGCGCCATCTTTGCTTTGGTGCTCGCGAGAAACACGTCGAGTTCGTCATATCTTAAGCTTGTGGCCCTTTCAGGCCTTTGCACGTTTGGATGCTACATCAAAGTTCACTAATTTTAATACAGGATGATTTCAAAGTTTTATGAAATATTTAAATATAACATTTTACAGATAGCGTAATTCTATTTTAGAGCTGTATTTTTCAGAGAGGCGTATATTATTTCACGAGAAATCTAAGGACATATTCAACCAACTAACGAAGGTCTAATGATCTTTTTCAATTTATTACTTTACGGCACATATTGCAATTTACTATTTGTAGCCGATGAGTTTGCAAGGCGTATCTACTTCGAATGATATTCTACAATGACGCAAGATTGAAGATATGCGCCATCAAACTTGCCGTAAAAATGCGCTGTTGCTCCACTTTCACAAAATTCATTGAAGCACAAATGTTAATTGGAACGCCCATGTGTCTCGTTCCGCACTTTGGGAAATAATATCTCGAAACTGTTGTCATCCTAGAAATTATTTTCAAGTGGATACGTCTTGCAAGCTCAGCCGCTTGATTTGTAAATTGTAATATGTGTCGTAAGGTAATTTGTTACGAAGTTATTTAGTGACATTTTTAATTAGTTGAACATGTGTTTCGATTTCTCGTTCTGGAAATGCCTGCCTCTACGAATAATCGAGCTCAAGGACAAAAATTATGCTGTCTGCCACAGACGAGTTTGAAAAGTTGCATAAAACTTAAAAATTATCACCCTGTGTATGTAGTATGTTATGCAGTTATACTCACAGTTATGCTACATATAGTCTGCTCGCCGTTATGCTACAGTATGTGTGTTGTGTACATTTTGTGCTTTATAGTGCTGAATGACCTGTATAGTATGTGCTTTCTGGATCAGTGTCAGGGGCCTGGTTCAGTTCGACAGATTCAATTGATGCTTATCGCATTGCATTTTGCCGTCATCATTCCTCAGCCTCATCCACTTTCCTGTGTTAATGTGATTAGCATTCTTTGCCTAATTTCACCGTTTTAAGCATGCCAATGTATGTATGTATGTATGTATGTATGTATGTATGTATGTATGTATGTGTGTATGTGTGTATGTAGTGTATGTATGTATGTATGTATGTATGTATGTATGTATGTATGTATGTATGTATGTATGTATGTATGTATGTATGTATGTATGTATGTATGTATCTATATCTAGCTATCTATCTATCGATCTATCTATCTAGTCTCTTACAAAGATCCAGTGACCTAAGCTGTCTGCAAGTTTGTGCTACTAGGTATGTGATTGTGGTCGCGATGCCCTAGTGGTCATTCTATCATTGACATTACAGCTTCGTGATCTGACTGTCGACATGCAGTCGTCGTCACGGCTTTTACGCCAACCCAATGGCACCAGTTGCCTCATAGATCGGGTCACTAGTTGGTTGTATGCTCGCGGTCGTGAAGCCTTCGTGGTCGTTGCATCGTCATTTTTTTCAACTGACTCTCGGAATGTTGTCGTCGTCACGCCATTGTCGTCATACACAGTGGCGCACCGACGGGGGGGGGGGGGGGAAGGGGTTTCGAGGGTTCTACCCCCCCCCCCCCCTGAGGCCGAGTTTGATGCGCTATACACGCTATTACTGGCATTCCTGAGTTATCCCACTCCATCAGTCATAAGTGACCTCCTCAGACACTGACACCACTCTACTGCTGCCAAGATCGTTTACGCAAGAGCTTCAAAGGATGACCACGTGCACTGTTCTGCAGACCGGCTTCTTGGGACTCTCAATCTGTCTGAAGACTTTGAGTAAAACGCTGAAGACAAACATCCTCATCATCTTTGGTGTCATTATTATTATAATTATTAGGCATTTTATTTGCTGTTGGATTCATCTGGCTAAAGCGAGGAAATTGCATATCATGCAAAGTGCTTGTTGCCCCCTTGGCAGAGATCCTGGGTACGCTACTGGTCATACACGCGTCGTCATCCCCAATTCATCATACCGTTGTCATGTCATCGTCGTCTTCATACAATCATCGTCATGCATTTTGTCGTAGTGTCATCGTGGTCGTCCCATCCTCCTCACTCTAACTTCGACATCTTACTCTCGTCGTATGGTCGTCTTCACACCATCGTCGGCACACAGTCGTCTTCATACCATTGTCATCATGCTGCCGCCGTTGTACCACCTTCGTCGATCCATCGACCACCGTGATCGCCCTGGGGCCGTATTCTGAAACGTTCGCCTAGGCGAAAACAGCGTGCGCGCTGATTGGCTGGTTGAGCAAAATCGAATGACGTCGGGCTCAACCACCCAATCAGCTCATCCAATTTTGCTAAAACAGCCAATCGGCGCATGCCTGAAAGCGAAAAAAGAAATTTCGCCTAGGCGAACGTTTCAGAATACGGCCCCTGTACAATGCGTCGTGCAGCAGGAAATAATCCTGCCATGTACATTACATTCGTGTAGACTTACGCAGTCCCTAAGGTTTTTTTTTTCGACTAGAGTATTCGCATATTTCCACGACAACCCATCACCAGCTAAAACATAATGTTCGTGGTGCGAAAACGTTGAACTCGCTACAGTCGCGTTGCGCCTAATGTCACAAAAATTATGCGTCAACTATACTGTCACACTATGCTCAGAAATGGGTGTATATTGCTGTTTGTTAACTAATCGGATTGAAAAAAAAAAGGTCAGATAAGAGTATGCAACTTACTAACCCGTCACAGTCCCTTTACACGACGACAGTCAGTTGCGTTGAGGGACTGTAGTTATTATATTTAAGTAATGATGCTAAAAAGCCAACATACTTGGCTTTAGAGATAATAGAAGATGTGGGCATCAATTGTTTTCTATTTGATTAAAAGGAAATTGCGTAAAAATTGCAGTTTCGCCCAGAATGCGATGCAGACAGCTGGCGCTAATTATGCGGAGAAAGTTTTGTACTGTTTCGCGCGGTATTCGTTGGAGTGCTGCACTGCAGAAGTATTTGTCGGCTGTCACATCTACAGCCATACAAAGCCCTAGTCTAAAATTAAAATCGAGACGTTCTCTTCAACTCAGATGAATGGGCGCTAGAAAACTTCTTCACTACAAGTCCCTTCCCCCTCCCCCTCTAATGGTTGGCTGCTTGGTCTTGGTGGTGGGCCATTATCGTGAGTGCAGAGCGCGAAGGTTAAACGTGGACGTAGACAGCGCTCGTCTCCGTCTTGTCTACGTCAAAGTTTAACCTTCCCGCTGTACACCCACTAATGGGATCCTAACTTCAGAAGTCTCTTTGTGTACAGAACGTACGTCGATGACGTCTGCCCATTTAAAACCCCGCATACATTTTCCGAGTATCCTCAAACTGAGCGTCCCCAAACAATTTAGGCGCCTTTTCCGTTATGTCAAGGACTCGAATTACTCTCCCACAGAACCTTGTCCGCGACGGACTGAGTAAGTGTATTAGATGACTTGGTATGTCAGGTTTCAAAACATATTCGGTATTACCACTCAGAAGTTCTTAGAAGATTATTGTTTTTTACCATCAGTCTGCCTTCATTTGCCGTTTTGAGGACCCCGTTAATCGAACATGACAGTGTCTGTATTTAGCAGCGATGCTCAGCGGGTCAACAGACGCAAACATGCGGCCAGTTTCTGAACGCTACCTGCAAGAGTGTGAAAAGGGTAAGGGTGGAGGTAAACATAGGACAGCACACATAGAAAGCAAAACAGCTACTGCCCAAGGCCAGGAGACGGAAAAACGGGGGTAAGGGTGTGGAGTGGCGTTGTGGGTTGTTTGGTGAAACACGTGGGACGGCGTTTCAGTGTTGGCTCGTGGTAATGTGAAGGACGTTTTTACGCAACGGATAGTGGATGGGAATTGCTGTCGCGAGACTGCGTGATGCATACGCCTCCGCTCTAGCCCTACAAAAGAGAGTGCCTGAGGTGGACGTATCACATGCTTCACACATGTGGACCAGGCTGGAAGCTCTCCAAGGAAAGTATAGCGGCACAAAAAAAAAAAAAAAAAAAAACGGCGCGTCGAGAACGCACGCTTTCGGTAGATAGCGAAACATGGTTTTGAGCGTGAGCAAACGCTCCTAGCAAAGCCTGCCCACTGACAGTGTTATATACAGTTTGGTAACGATGAGGTGGCGCTGCTGACCTCGATCGACGTAGCGGGTTCGATTCCGTCCGCGGCATTAGCATTAGATGAGAGATATGAGGTGTAGGTGCAAGTTAAATTATTCCACGTGGTCAAAATTATTCTGGGGTCCCAGACTACGCGGTACCTCATAATCAGGTTGTCGTTAGGCACGGGAACATCCAGTATTTACTGAATTTAATTCAGCAAAATGGGCATCGAAGCGTCGCAGAACATTGGCTGTGTATTGAGAACACAATAAAGCTCAGTGTGGAGCAAGACACTAGACGTGTAGCCTAGTGTCGTAAAATATGGGCAATAAGATTCGAAGTGCATCAATGTTGTGCACTTTGTGTTTTCGTGCACAACATCGCAGCATCGACATCGCCTAACTTTATGCGCGTGAAAAGGTTGTGTTCTAGATATAGTGCTACATTTTGAAAAGACACTCGCTTTCAGATCTCGAAACGTGTAAACATTGCACTGACAAGATAAGCAGTCACGAGACCGTCCGTTCTAGTCAGAAGGTCAACGAGGCCACACATTACGTTTCGTAAAGACGTGCATATGGCCTACGACGCCACCTACCGCTAACCATTCTTAACGGCACAGGCATAAGCGCTGCTTTCAACAACCTTTAACACCTGTGCAAAGGATTGCTTGGCTTAGGTTTCAACAAGTCTGTTGCATCTGCATAACTTTCTGTAGCGCTAGCGAAGTAAGCCGGCGAATACACTCAAAATTGCCGCGCTCCTGGCCGCTCGAGGCACTTGGCGTGTATTCGCGGGCTTCTTCCACGCTTGGAGGACACTTTTATGTAGCACGTATTGAGCAACAGAAATCGACATCGGGAGTTTTTCATGATGCCCTACAATTTTCTCACTGACGTTTTTAATGTAATTTTATAATTTGAGAAATTTATTCATTAATAACACTAATTATGTAACTAGGCAGAATGCAAAAAAGTGATCTCAGTATCTCCAAACGACGGCAAGCAACATTACCTCGATCCGGTCCAGCTACGTGGCATTTGCATATTCTTAGATCGTGGTGCATGATCGTTGGGACACCCTTTATATAATTCTCTTTATATATATATATATATATATATATACCATTATTGCATGCTACACCCAAGGTTCAGAAACCGAGTGTCTTACCCACTGGGCTAAACACCCACGCTTGGGGCTGTTGAGTATATCTGTGCGATATGAATGTGTTGTACGGGCGGTACAACACAAATGTCACAGGAGAACAGTTTCTATGAAGGCTTTGTAGCAACATTGCAGGACCCTGATATTGCATTCAGCAGCCCCGTGCTGTTAGGCACATGACCACAGTTCTACGCCAGTTTCCTTGCACCGTACATGTTCATATATTTGGAAAGTACTGCTGGTTCCCTCTGTACACAGGTACTGTCTCATCTCGAAGATATACCATGTTTTGCTTAGCGTGGGACGAAACCGTGTGTACCGCTCAAACACAATAAGTCGTACACAGTAGTTAGTGCAAAATTCTGGGGGTTCACGTAGCACTTGAGTCAAATGGGCAAAGCTTATGTGCGTCAACCCCTTCTGTACCTTCATAATGCTGTCTCTGCCATTTCTTTCCTCTACTCAATACTACAACGTTAAGCCCATGCCCCCGGCCCGCACCGACATCCCTCTCCCGTTTTCTTATAACTGATTCCGTAGCCTTACTATGCCCCACACTAAAACACATCTGCCACTCCTAAGCCGTCGGTTTGAATGCGACTACGGTTCGCCGCTCCCACCACATCCATACCTGCAGCGCGCTGCTCGAGCCTCTCGCAAGTGCGGCGCTTTCTCGCCGCGTCCGCATTGCGACGACTTCCTTTTCAGACAAGCGCCTTTTGGAGAGAGGTACGTACCATCGAGAGTGGTGCAAATGGTGAACTTCAGCGCTTGGAAAGCGCGTGACTTGAGCGTTCCCGTTCAATATAATCATCAGACGCAGCGCAATTGCATCCAATCAACGCGCCGTTTGACCTTTGCAGCTCCACTTATCTTTAAGCGGAAACGTCAGCGCTCCTCTCCTCCGTGGTTTTTTCCGCTGTCTCTCCTACTTCCTCCTCTCGGCGCCGGAGCGCGCTGGGAAACTCACGACATGCCGTGCCCGCTGAAAGTCTGTGGTGATCTGTAGAAGCTATGCAATTAAAGGCGCTAATTCTCGTCACAGAGGAGAAAAGGGAAAGAAAAATGCGATGTGTTGCCATGCCGGACAGTTTTAATCGATGGGCTTGTTTATAAAATTAAGGAGACCCATTTATTGTGGCTACATAGATGCGCGTCGTTCGTTGAACGCGAGTGGTTTTCTCTGCATGCGCCGTCAGCAAGCTTAAAGGTAGAAAGCACGCCCGCTTGAATGCTCATTTCATCTTGCAGGCCTTTGCTTGAAACGAATGTCGCTCACCAGGAAGCTCCTGCAATTATGCCAACGCATAAGGGTCCCTTAAATATGGATATCCCTGTTCTCCGCGGGATGTGCGTTTTATTGCCCCTTTTCGTTTTTACAGGCCTGGACGAGGAGCGCCCCTTCGATTCTTCACAGCGCCGATACCGCCCTCTGGTGCTCGTGCTGCTGCTGCCCATCTACCTGTGTCCGTTGCTGCTCCAGGAATCGCAGGTGCGCAGTAATTCTGTACGGCGGCTGCGACCCCTTCTGTCACACTGTGTTCCTCTTTAACATTCGGAGGTCCGTCAGACGAAGGTATCAAGCAGCTTGTCCCTACATGTACATTACGAAGACGGGTATCGAAAAAAATATGCCAGATTTGTCCTGTTACTCTTCAATAGCCATTGCCCGGAATACGAATGTGAAACAGGCGTTCTGTGAAATCGCCTGTGAGAAAAATTCGCTCAAACGCACAATATTCTCTAGATGACCCTTTCATAAAGAACGCGACTATTTTTATGCAGTTACTGTGAAACCAGGCTGCCTCGATTGAACAGGATTTAGCCTCATTCTCTGAGGCGTGGTACCCGGACGGGGAATTTTTCTTTAGTTGTGATGCCATTCATTAAATGGAAACATCACGATGAATACCTGGTCAGTAGATGTGTTACTGCGGATGTTAACAGGGCGGAACACCAAAGAACCCATTGGCCAATCTCAACAGGCAGTAGTGCTACGCCAGCGCGGTGCATGGTGGTAGTTCTCCATTGTATTCACGCTTAGTTTCTGCGTAAAGAACACGAACGCTAAGTTTTTGAATTCGCAATGGACGAGCTCACGTGCAGCTCTGTGCGAGAATTGCATGCAGCAACACGAAAGAAAAGGCCTCACGCTTTATGGCTTCGACACAACCAATGATTCGGCTGGACATCACGAAATAAATCAACAAAACGGACGATCGGGCTGCATACAAATTTCACATTGCTTATTATCCCTCGTAACGAATCTTGCATAGTTCCTGCAAATCAGCTTAACAGTGTAATTTTGCAAGAAAGGAATGTGAACGGGACAGGAGGGAATCGCCCGAGTCAGGTGCATCAGGAGAACTCAGAGGACAACTACAGGGCGGTGGAGCCACTTCAGCAAATCCCGAGATCAACTCGTTCAGATTCTATATGAATGATGGGGCACCTGCTGTGGTGACTTAGTGGTTATGGCGTCGAGCTGCTAAGCAGAAGGCCGCATGGTAATATCCCGCCAGCGGCGGCCGCATTCCGATGGGATCAATATGAAAAACGCCCGGTTACCGTGCATTGGGCGCACGTCAAAAAATCCCAGGGGACCAAATTTATTCCACAGTCCCCCACTACGGCTTGCCTCATAATCGAATCACGGTTTACTCACTGAATTTACTTTAATGAATGTGTGGAATGACACGCATCAGATTGACATTACGGGTGAACCACGCCATAATAGTTAAACAGGAGATAACGAAGCAATGATTACAACAAGTGAAACAGAATCCCATTCAGATCTGCAGAGAAGTAGATCTCTTGCCGCGTTTCAAGGGCACAAAATTTGTATAGCGGATATTTTTACCCGAAAAATAATAATAAACAAAAAACTTCTCCGATGAATCCGCGTCGCAATGCGTGGCATTTTAAAGACCCGGAATGTTGCGCCGTCTGGCAGACCGCCAATGATCGTTCACCTCGACCATAACCTCGGCGGTCTTCGTAGCAGGTGCCTTCTCCGTCGCGCCAAGGTCAAACGTCCATCGTGCGACCATACACTGATCGTCGGTGCGTGTTTCATACCTGTTGCATGACGGCTGATTTGTTGCCACCGAAGGATGAGAGAAAACATAGCAGACATGGCTACAGCGAAGGAAGTTGCAGCAAATCGCCGAGCCCTTTTACTAAGAATGCCTGGCGGCACCTGCGTCGACGAAAAGTGTGGGGCGCCACGAGACACCTTGCCAACCAACGCACATGCATTGAACCAGCTTGTGTGCCAAGGCATATGACGTCATTAGTGGCGTTATCACTCCGTGCACATTGAAATAGTTTTGATAGTAGCGAGGCAACGGCAGCTGTTTTTTGCCGTTTGCATATTCATGAAAAATACTGGCGGATCGTTTGTATCAGAGCTTACGCAAACAGCAGCATCCTAACCTTGTATTCGTTTGATGTTGCTCTCTACGATGCAGTAAACAATCCATTTGTCAGGCGTCTGTCGGGCAGCGAAGCATTCAGTGCGATAACAAGCGTTCGAACGCGTTATGCGCATGTTATACCCTTGTCCTCAGAGAACTAAATGTTTCACAAAGCCTAAATTTAGAGGGAATGGAGGGCGCCTTATGAGTGCTGTACGTGCAAAGCTTAAAGTGGGTTAATTAGGGCTTCGGAGAAAATTACTGAACTCTCGTTTTCTCCTTCTTTAGTGGCGTTATATACGAAGCGTTTATATCCGCAGTATCGTGTAAGAACCACATTTAAAGCAAATTGTGGAGAGCACGTTAATGGTGATGCGCGGGCAGTGGTATATGTGTGTGGCTTAGTTACACCGCTTACGGAACCGCGGGAGAGCCTTATAAACATATTTTTCCAGTGTTCTGCACGAAATCAATGTTGCAGCAATTTTGGATTACTAGAGAATGGAAGGCGCGCTAAGTGAATTGTGGGGCAAAAGTTTAAAAGTCAGTCTGTTGAATAAAGTTCTTGAGAACTTTATGGCGCATCCTGGCCTGCAAAGCGTCAACACGACGTCCACAATTTTCGATGCCTCAATTGTCGAGCCACATATCCGACACGAAGAACGAAAGAAAAAAAAAGAGAAAGACCAATGACCGCTTAACCATATTTCTTGTTGGGCGAGTTGGTTCACGGTACTGAACAAATTAAAATAGCGTGATATGAGACATAGACAGCACTGGGACCGCGACAGGGCTTGTGCTGTTCGTGCGTTTCTTGCCCGGGTCTTTTTTTTTTGCGCTGTTTAATTTTTTTTCGTTAGGGTGAACGGTTTGAGGCAGATAGTACCCGAGAATTTAAGCATAAACGCCTGCTTGAAAGCACTATACTATAAAAGATGAAAAGGGATCACCATTTGTTGCAGATTTTTCTGCAGAAAAAGTGACGGTGTTTGTCATAGAAGCAAGAGTAAGAGTGACGGAATCGAAAGGAGGCCGTAAGAAGGCCTTCGTTGTGGAGCGCGACCTAAATGGATACCCGAAAGGAAATGGCCACAGTGCTGAATGAGTTGCAAGATTTTTGTCCGAAGGTACATTTCGCAGTATGTACCCTATACCAGAGGTTGCAGGTAAATAAAGCTTTGAAAAAGGGAGTGTCACCGCTAATACGGATATATTAAAGCTAAGCTGTCTTGATGAGCTCGAGAAACATTTTTCTACGTATCTGACCACTGACGGCGAACATGTTTAACGGGATGCTGGCGCCATCTTTGAATGGTGTAGCGAAGTAGTAGTTTACGAGTTTACCGTTTGAAGCACAGGATTTCATAAAATATTGTCTAGGAGGAACTAGGGGGCTAGTGTCTGCGGGAGCTGGAAGTAGCGGGATTGAGTGCGCATCGATGGTGGGTTGGTGGATTTGCCTAAACTTCGTTTTTTCTGGCTTCTAACGGCTTTGTCACTTTGCAAACTCATCATTTTCTATTAAGTACGGCATTATATTTAATAAAATAACCATTAATAAAATTGTCCAATGGCTGGTGTGGAACAGAGTACATCTGGTACACAAGCGTAATATTGAAACCATTAAACCATGGATGCATGCATCGGCGCCCGGCATAGAACACGGCTTCACGCGGGCACGCCAGCGCGTTGAGATGCTCGATGCGTTTCGATCCGCAGTTGCACTAGAAGAAACCGACGCATCAGAAACACCACGAGTGCAACATGACACTATGGATCATCACTGAAAATGTAAACAAATGTATACATTGTTACCAACAGTTGCGGCAACCATTTCTACTAAAACTGATTTATTCTGTGGGAACCTATGCCCGTTAACTCCAGAGACTAAACACTCAACAAACACGCCTACGAGCGTCGCCTCTTCGAACGTCGTTCTCTTCTTCGTCACCTCCTGTCGAGTGCCATTCATCCGATCCTCGAGCACGATCCACCGGTCTGTCAGCACGTGGTTGCAGCAGTTACATCAAGGCTTAGCACAGGTGCAGGTCGCCCTAGGAGACCCGAAGAGAGGTCTAGGCGCGCTGGCCGATCGCATCGACGCCCTCGAGCATCTGGTGATCTCAAGTACTACGTCCACAATTCCGATGCAGGTCGTTGTTCCGAACGCGTCGTCGACTATAATCAGGGCTACGAGCACATCGACGCATCAGACTGGGGGGCACTTTTTACGTGCTGCTTTGCTTACAGCAGGTAGTACGGAAAACGTGTCTAATCATGGATAGTTCGAAAGAAGCGTTCAGAATTTGGCAATGGAACTGCAGGGGATACTCCAATAAGAGGCTCCATTGCAGCAATATTTTAGATCGCTAGCTAACAAACCACAGGTAACGGCATTACAGGAAACCCTAGTGGCCGCCGCATCCCTTCCCGGTTATCGGGTCGTCTCCGGTCAGCCCGGTGGTCGGGGAGTATGCACGTTAGTTGACAAGAAGCTTACGCACTTGTCTCACAACTTGAAGCTGGCGAGTTGCAAGGTCGAATAGGTCATGGCGGAGGTTCTGCTTAACACGAACCAACGCAACCAGCGGAGAAACTCAACATCTACAGCAATCCCAGGGACTCCCGAGAGCAGTTCAAGGCGATATTTAAGAAGTCCATCGACCTGGCCGGCACCCATCCCCTGGTCGTCGTCGGGGACTTCAACGCTCCGTATGGACTGTGGGGCTACATCTACGACACGAGCAAGGGCCGGGGTCTGTGGCAGAACGCCAACGAAATGGACCTCACGCTCATCACGGACAAGGCGTTCCCGACCCGAATCGGCAACTCGGTGAACCGGGACACCACCCCCTGACCTAGCGTTCGTGAAGCACGACGCGGGAGCCTAGTGGAGTAACACCGCAATGGAGTTTGGTAGCGACCATTACGTGTTCGAGACCCGCTCCGACGTCGCCCGAAGTAAATCTAGAGTTCACCATCACAGACTGGGACCATTTTCGCAAGCTCCGCGGCAACGAAAGCGCACCCGTTCCCAAAGACCTGGAACAATGATGCGAGAGAATCAAGAGTGACGCGGAGTCGTCCACCAAGAAGATTGTCACTCACCTGGAGGTAGAGAAGATGGACAGCAGGCTAGGCCATCTTATAGAGGCCAAGCAGGTGCTGCTACTCCGATAGCAGAGACAAAGGCTAAACCGAAGATTGAGGGAAAATATCTCCGTGCTAAACTGGGCCATTGAAGATCTTTGTCGGACCCTCGGCAAGCAGCAATGGGACGAGGTCTGCGACTCGATCGACGGGCAGATGCGCAACGGCAAAACGTGGGGCATGCTCCAACCAGATCCAACCTGAGACACACGCTCACCAGAGCCCTGCACGAAGGTACCAGATCCTGCTCCGGGGATGAGCTGGTAGCCAAGCTCATGGGGAAGTACCTGCCCGTAAAGCACGGAGGCGAGGAAGTCCGGTTTCCCGACTACCTCGACCCGGCCCGTCCGGAGTTCGACGAAGACTTCACCGTGGCGAAAATCAGGCAAGCCATTTTTGCACACAACGGCAAGTATGCGCCGGGTCCCGACGGCATCACCAACAAGATGCTGCGGAACCTTGACGACCGTTCGATCGAATACCTCACCGAGAAGATCATCGGAACGTGGAGAAACGCCAGTGGCCCAGAGAACTGGAGGACCGCCAAAATCATCCTGATCCCTAAACCCGGCAAGGCTCCGAACGTGGACAATATCCGACCCATCTCTCTCACGTCCTGCGTCGGGAAGGTGGCGGAGCATGTCGTCCTCAACAGACTAAGCAGATATCTCGAAGACAACGTCTATACTCACAATATGATTGGCTTCCGCGCCGGCCTCTCGACGCAGGACGCAATGAAGATGATCAAACATCACATCATCGACGGCAGTACCAGGGACACCAGGGCTCTGCTCTGACTCGACCTCGAGAAATCGTTTGACAACGTTATCCACGAATATATCCTGGCTTCGATCGCGGGCCTCGAGCTGGGCCCCAGGATCTATAACTGCGTCCGTTCGTTCCTGACGGGGAGGAAAGCGAAGCTGCGGATCGGCGAAATTGTCTCCGACGAGGTGCGCCTGGGCCCACGGGGCACGCCGCAAGGCTCGGTCATTTCGTCCACTTTCTTCAACATGTGCAATGCGAGCTTCTGCTTTACAGAAAAGAAAGCGGGGGTAGACGCAAGGGCTGGAAACCGGTCTCCGAAAGTAACATTCACCTGTTCTCTCGGAGCAGCGACCCGATACCCAGGGTCGACACCATCACAGTTCTGGGTATGTTCATCGAATCGGGTGGCGGCGACGGTACTGCGTTGCGCAAAATGATCGCGAAGACTCACAACGCTTTTCGCCTCGAGCGAAGGGTCACGAACAGACGTCGTGGCCTCAAGGAGGACAGCCTGATTCATCTCATCAACGCCTTTGTGCTTTGTCACTTCACCTACACGGTGGCCATGCACAACTGGCTCAGAGCCGAGTGGGACAAGCTCAATGCCCTCATTAGAAGATTGTCAAGAAAGTCCTCGGGCGGCCCGTCAGAACGCATACCGGAACCTCCTCCGGCTCGGCATACACAACACCATGGAGGAGATAGCCGAGGCTCAGAAATCGGCCCAGCTAACTCGGCTATCCACCACGCCGGCCAGCAGGCGGATCCTTGAAGAGACCAAGAACTTGGCTAGCAACACCCAGATCCCCACAGAAATAGGGGTAAAGCTCGTCGTCGCCCCGTTGCCCCGCAACGTTCATCCCGTGCACAACGCAAGGACGTCGCAAGGCTAGAGCGTCCATTGTATTAAAACAAATCTACAAGGAGAAGATTGAAGCAAGCTTCGTCGATGCCGCCGCGTACCGAGACGGCAAGGTTTTTGTGGTTTCCGTCGTGGACACGCTGGGCAAAGTCATCAACTGTGCCTCGATTCGGACGACGGACCCCGAGGTGGCCGAGCAGGTGGCTATTGCAGTCGCCATGCAAGACGGTGGGAGAGACAGGGTGTATAGCGATTTGAAAGTGGCCGTCAGGACATTCCAGAAAGGCCGGGTAGCCCGACAGGTATAGTTCAAATTCTGAAATGCGCCAAACAAAGCAACAGCTCCACACAGTCCATCCTTTGGTTCCCTGCCCACGTCGGGGCGGTCGAGGGGGTTGCTCTGAACCTCAACGAATGTGCCCATGAGGCTGCGCGTGGCTTTACCGAACGTGCTGCCCTCGGATCGGGTGACTCTCCCCCCGACCACAGGGACTCGCCTATCACGCACAATGAAGTCACTAAATTCTTTTACTTAGCGAGAAGGGTCTTCCCGCCACCGCATTCTAAGCTAAGCAGGCCGCAGGCGGTCACGCTCAGACTCCTGAAAACTAACTCCTAGCCAAATCCGGTGTCCCTTAACAGCATATATCCTGACATTTATCCGAATTGTTCTTGCGCGGCCTGTGGTGAGGCTGCTACTTTGGCTGACATGCTCTGGGGGTGCGGGTCGTTGGGCCCAAAGTTCATCAAGGAAGAGTGGGACGCGCTGCTGCGAAGTACCCTCTTTGAAGACCAAATCCTGGCCGTTCAGCGCGCCCTTGATCGGGCCGGCAGGCTAGAACTGTCGGTCCCGCCGTGGGATTAGCCGGGTGCGCGTTTTATCGCGTTTTGCTGGACCCAATAAAAGTTTATTCACTCACTCACTCACTCACTCACTCAGCACGTGGTGTAGGTACGTGCGGCGCAGCGTTGCCTTGCGGTGCCCTACTTGACGCTTGTCTTGTGGTGGTTCTTTGAGACACAGCTATGATACGGCGGGCGTATTTTCGTTCTCAGTATGCTGGCGGCATTAGTGCCCCTCCGAAGAAGCATCGCCCCGATGCGTAGAAAAGGCCTAGACAGGCCGACAGTTTTAAAAGAACAAAGCTCAGCGACGACCGTTGGTATTCTTGGGCACATCTGCAAATTCTGTTATTCAATGCCTTTCGTAGTAAGGCTTCATTCGTACTACGTGTACGACCTCTGGGCGAGTCCTGCGTCTTGTGGAGCAGACTTGACCTTCGGGAGTTACCTCGTAGTTTAAGGGACTTAGCCGGCAAAGTACTTTATGGGGACTAAAATAACGGCGCAGTAACTTCTCCGAAAGACGGGGCGTATAGGCGTCCATACCCACACTTTGTCTAGGGGGTTGTACTGCACCTCTCTTCGCCTTAGGTTGTATCGGTTTGCGTTGACGTATTGCTGTTGTACGATGCGGTGCCTCGCCAACTGCCGTGCCTCTTCAGACCTTTCTATGTATTCACTAACGTCAGGGTCGTCTTCGCTGCTGTTATTCACAGGTAACATCGCGTCCATTGTCGTTGTTACGGTCCGGCCGTAAACAAGTTCAAATGGCGTAAAATGTGTCGTCTATTGTACTGCAGTATTATACGTAAAGGTAGCGTATGGTAGAATACTATCCCATGTTCGATGCTCTATGTCCAGGTACATCGAAATCATGTCAGCGAGCGTTCTATTGACCCGTTCAGTCAAGTCATTTGTTTGTGGATGGTATGCTGTGGTTTTCCTATAATAAGTATGTGTTAGTTTCATAACAGACTGTATCAAACGGGCCATAAAAGCTGTTCCCTTGTCTGTTATGACAACCTTAGGCGCGCCATGTCACAATACGATGTGTGTGACGAAAAACTGAGCCACTTCAATGGCGGTTGCTGTTGTGATAGAAGTCTCGACATACCGGGTGAGATAATCGGTTGCTACCACAATCCATCGCTTTCCCGAGGACGAAACGGGAAATGGCCCAAGTAAATCCCCTCCTATCTGTTCAAATGGTACTGCTGGTGGCCGTATCGGTTGCAGAAGGCGTGCTGGTTTGAGTGGAGGTGTTTTGCGCCTTTGTCAATCTCGGCACGATTTTACATAGTGCTGCACTGAATTCATCAACTTCGGCCAGTAATATTTTTGGCGGATTCTTGCCAGAGTCCTACTAACGCCCAAGTGACCAGCTGAAGGGTCATCATGGCAAGCTTCTGAGATCTCCGCTCGTAGCGATGTGGTTACGAGAAGTAGAAACATCTCCCCACTGCGCTCGAAGTTTCTTTTGTAGAGGACGCTGTTCTTGAGGACATACGAACACAATCCGCGGACAAAAACTCGAGGAACTTTCACTTGCCGACCCTCCAGGTGCTGGATGAGAAGGAGTAATTCCGGGTCAGAACGCTGAGATGAGCCATTTCCGACGTGTTCACAGCCCCAAGAAATAGGAAATCTTGCTCGTATTCAGCAGCGGTCGATTCGATCGGTGCGCGTGATAAGCAATCAGCATCATTGTGCTTGAGACCGGACTTGTAAACGACCGTGACGTCATATTCCTGCAGGCGCAAGCTCCACCTTGCGAGTCTTCCAGAACGGTCATTGAGGTTCGCCAGACAGCACAATGGATGATGGTCGCTGATGGCTCGAAGCGGTCTGCCGTACAAGTATGGCCGGAACTTGCTGATGGCCCATATAACTCCCAGGCATTGCTTTTCTGTAGCTGAGTAATTTGTCTCAGCTTTCGATAGAGTACGGCTTGCGTACGCAATGACTTTTTCTTCTCTATTCTGCCACTGAATAAGTATGGCGCCGAGGCCAACGTTACTCGCGTCGGTGTGGATGTCTGTTTCGGCATCTTCATCAAAATGGGCAAGTATGGGAGGACTGTGCAAACGTCGTCGTAGCTCAGAGAAGGCGTATTCTTGTTCTTTATGCCACACGAAAGGGACATCTTCTTTTGTAAGCCGCGTGAGTGGTTCGGTAATTTTAGAAAAGTTTTCTATAAAACGCCTGTAGTAGGCACACAGTCCCAGGAAACGCCTGATAGCTTTCCTATCTCTTGGCTTCGGAAACTTTTCTACTGCCGTGATCTTCTCAGGATCTGGGCGGACGCCTTGAGCACTGAAAATGTGTCCGAAAAAGCGGCGCTCGCGAAAAGCGAAGTGACATTTTTGGGGTTTTATGGTAAATCCCGCCGTGCGAAAGGCATCCAGAACTGTCCTCAGCCGCTGCACATGCTGCTCGAATGTAGTGGAGAAGACCACCACATCATCAAGGTAAACGAGGCACGACTGCCACTTCAGTCCGGAAAGAACAGTGTCCATCATCCGCTGGAAGGTGGCGTACGCAAAACACAGAACAAATGGAAGTACCTTAAACTCATATAAACCATCCGGTGTCACAAATGCCGTTTTTCGCGATCTCGCTCGTCCACTTCTGCCTGCTAGTACCCGCTTTTAAGATCCAAAGAAGAGAAGTGAGCATCGCGTAGTTTGTCCAAGGTGTCGTCGATGCGTGGGAGTGGATAAACATCCCGCTTTGTGACGAGGTTGAGTTTTCTGTAGTCTACACAAAATCGTAGGGTGTTATCCTTCTTTTCACGAGAACTACCGGAGATGCCCACGGGCTATTGGATGGCTGTATTACGTCGTCCTTGAGCATTTCCTGCACTTCTTACAGCTTCCCTTTCTTTTGGAGCCACTCGGTACGGGTGTTGGTGCACTAGTCTTACGGGTTATTCAACTATAGTGCCTGGCTTTGCAACGGCAGTTCGATGGACTTTCTATGAAGTACAGAAGCATTCGGCGAACTCTTTGACAAAACTCACAATCGTATGTCTTTGTGGTGATGACAGATCTTGGTCAATATCGATAGATGCGAGGATACTGCCTAAAGTCCCAGATGCTGGTGATGGTGTATCGAGAGTCGATATATCCGTAGCTTGTGCACAACCATGAAGAGGTGCCATGGCTGTTCCCTTCGCCACGTGTTGTGCCTCATTGCCAAAGTTAGTCAAGAGGAGAGCCGCACATCCGTTACGCAGGTGAACAAGGCCCTTGCCTCACATATTTGCTTTTCCAGTAGCAGCCCGATATTTCCATCTACAAGTCCCTCATAGTCTCGTAATGCGTCGATTCTTACAATGACAGTCACACTGCATCTTGCCGGCACCGTCACGTGTTCATCCACAATACGCAGAGAGGCAACATGTGGCTGTTCCACGTCAGAAAAGGCGACAGCATTCTACGTAGTAAACAACACGCGGGATTCTTGCAAGCCGATCATTGCGCCATTTGCTTGCAAAATGTGCAGGCCCAAGATCAGATCACGGGACACTCATGGATAACAATAGAGCTGCTGACGTACATAAAGCCACTAATTCCAATCCTTGCATTGCACATTACTACAGGCTCGACTACAGGCTCTATGTTTAGGAGGTCCGGTCCAATGGGTCAATACCTTTTTCAATTTTCTGGCGAGTACACTACCAATAATTGAATAGTCTGCACCAGTGTCTATCAACGCGGTCACTTCGAACTCGTCAATGATGACACACAACTCAGAACTAGCGTCGCCATCACTGCATTTGTTCGTCGCTGTTGCACTGCAGTCGTCTCGTCGGGTTAGCGACGGAGGGCCTTCGGTTTTCTGGGCGTCAGCGGCCTTGTCTCCACAGGTCGCTGCCTCTAGTTTTCCCATCGCGGGCTTAGTAAGCGACGCCTCGGTGAAATGGAGGACGGACGCGGGCTCGGCGACCGATAACGTCTAGGTGCTGCCGATCGAGGCTCATGTTGCTGGGGATAGGAAATGCTTCGGCGCGTAGATAAAAATGCTTCTATCTCGTAAGGGCGCTCACCGTTTCGGGGGCAAGGTGCATGCAAGGAGAGCCACGCAGTCCCACTAGGTGATACTGATACTCCCGATACAGGTGACCAGCCTCGCCACAGTGGTAGCAGAGGGGACGCCGGTCTGCTGTACGCCATCGTCCTTCCGGCATGGGCGGCATACTGCGAGGAAGCACCTGGGGCATAGTGGTAGTTCGGGCAGAGTCAGCGCGTCCAATGTCCTGCCGTAAAGCTTGGCCGTATGATATCCGTGGCTGACGCACCGGTTGTGCTAAGGGCCGTACCTGACTGAGGCTCTGGTTCCCAAATTACTTGTCGCACTTCTTCGCGTACGACGTCTGCAAGTGATGCCACCGTAGGAGGACTTTGAACCAGCTTCAATTTCTGGAGCTCCTCCCTAACGACAGACCTCACCATTTCTCGTAGGGCGTCGATGTTGTTGGGGAGGGCTCATGACCTAACTTCAAATGATGCGATGCAATTGCATCTCTGTTGTACTGCCTTGCACGCTGCTGCAGCGTCTTCTCCATCGTTGTCGCTTCTGATAGGAATTCGGCTACAGTGTGGGGCGGATTACGTACCTGGCCTGCAAATAGCTCCTGTTTAACAGAGCGCATTAGGTGCCATAATTTCTTGTCCTCAGCCATGTTTGGGTCGGCTCGGTGGAAGAGGTGGGACATGTCTTCAATGTACATGGTCACACTTTCATTGTTTCGTTGGTTCCTCGCCTGAAGAGCAGCCTCTGCCCTCTCTCTGCGATCCGTGCTCGGGTAAGTAGCGAGCAGTCCTCGTCGGAAGTCATCCCTCGATGAAAACGACGCTTCGCGGTTTTGAAACCACGTGCGTGCAGATTCCTCCAGCGCGAAGTACACATACAGGAGTTTCCTCGTTGCGTCCCAGCCGTTGCATCTGGCGACACGCTCGAAGTTTTCGAGCCAGTCCTCGGCATCCTCAAATGTGTCTCCGTGAAATGATTCTGGCGTCTTGGGTGAGTCAACGACGACGTCAGGAGGGGTCACTTGAGTAGCCATCGCAGTGGCGCCTAGGCTGACCGCCGTCGCTTCCCTTGGTGATTTGGTGAGAGGACCAAACTCGGGAGGCTCACCTCGTATGCGACGACTTGTGCGTTGGTGGACAGGCGTCAATTCCGTTGGCTGCAAACTTCGGGGATCCGGGCTACGTTCCCTGACGTGTGTGGGGCTTGGAATCATACCCTGCACCTCCACCAGAAATGTAACCAACACTTACGGCAACCGTTTCTAATAAAACTGATTTATTTTGGGCGAACCTGTGCCCGTGAACCCCAGATACTCAACACTCAACAAAAACGCCTACGAGCGTCGCCTCTACGAACGTCGTCCTCTTCTTCGTCACCTCCTGTCGCGTGCCATTCATCCGATCCTCGATCACGAGCCACCGGTCTGTCAGCACGTGGTGTGGGTACGTGTGGCGCAGCGTTGTCTTGCGGTTCCCTGCTTGACGCTTGTGTTGTGGCAGTTCTTTGAGACACAGCTATGATGCGGCGGGCGTGTTTTCGTTCTCAGTATGCTGGCGGCAATATGTGATTTACTCCATGTAAACATGCATATATAATATCCACTCTGCCTATACCTCACTGCAAATTACATAATTTCCTCGCATAACACGCTGCTCTTTAAAACTAATATTTATACCTCGATAACCCTATTTCATAAACACACACATGATTCATAAGCCAATAAAAGCAAGAATCCTTCGCTTTACGTGGATCTCAACTGGAGTTTAGTCTGCCTGTTTTTTTTGTTTTTTTTTTCACCTGGGGAAGAGACGTGCACTTCGAGGTGGTGGACATGACAGGGAACTGCGACTGATAGGACCAGGGTATTGCTTTGCTCGCAAAGGCATCCATGCTATCTACACGGTGGGAAGAGCTGTAGGCGGGCGACTTGGGGCTCGAGTGCCGACTTGCTTAAGAAGCCGTCGTGATCTGCAGAATGTTCACTAAAAGAAGCGTCAACCATATTCTGAGCAGCACGGATAATGTTAGGAACAAATACTTGTCATGTGAAGGAACAAACAAAAAGCAGTGGTTATTCAGCGATAAATGCGAGAAAAATGCGTTAGCCTTACGTCGCACATCTTTGAGGTGCCGGTTCCGTGATGTAAATCGCGCTTACCACATTGCAATGTGCTGTTCAGGAACTTACTCGACATACGTCCTGCGTCTTCGAGGAGTGAAGTGCAACTGCACTGAAAACTTGCAACACACGCACACACACACACACCGACGGTCGGTCCACCGACCGAAACTGTTGGGTAAATAAACCTAAGATATGAACTTAGACATCGTAACAAGCGCTGATGGACGGGAACACAAAGAAGAGACAAGTAGACTGGACGGGCGCTAGTCCCGTTCCTAGTTGCTAGTCGTGTTCCCGTCCATCAGCGCTTGTTATGATGTCTAAGTTCAGTTACAACCAACTAGCCCAAATTTCTGCTGTAAACCTAAGATAACTGCGAAGTTGTGCTTCTGATTTTTCTAAATACGCTTGGCCCATTCAAAAATCCAGTTACACACACACACACACACACACACACACACACACACACACACACAGACACACACACACACACACAAACACACACACACACACACACACACATATATATATATATATATATATATATATATATATATACGCTTTTCTAAGCTCTCCCATCCGCTGTCTATCTCTACTACGTGACCGGTTTCCCAGAATTCACGCCCATGAACTTTTTTTACACTTCGACACTCCTTATGCTAACGCATTAAAAAGTGTAATACTGGTGCGACCAGCCACATAAACACGCAAGGAATCAGTACACAGGCGCGGTTGTTAAAGATGGACAAGCCACTGAGGACAGAACGGATAGCGGTCACCAGCTTTATAGAAACTAGTCTGCGAGATTGGGAATCTCCACCAATAATAGAGGGTTTCACCTGGGATAGTTGCAACATGCGAATGGGAGAAATGAACGGCTGTGGCGTGGGCCTACCAGTTTTTGGGAAGTGATATTAGCCACGCCAAAAAAAATCACCGCATATCCACGAAGTGAGTGATGATTAGTGGGAGAAGCACCGGTGGATCATTCGGGTAAACCACAGCTACGGACGAGAGAGAAAGAGAGTGCGCGTCGGGAACGAACGCCCTTGTGCAATGCAGCGCCCCTAGCTATGGAAGAGAAAGAGAGCGCGCGCCGGGAACGAATGCCCTTGTGCACCGCAGCGCCCCTAGCTACGGACGAGAGAGAAAAATTGAGTATCCGGCGCGCTTGCAACAAAGAAACTTGTCCAGGGTGTGAGGTCGTCGTTGGTGAGTCATCTAGCGCGCAACCAGCTTCTCTGGTGGGCGCTAG
This sequence comes from Dermacentor silvarum, assembly GCF_013339745.2. Classification (NCBI taxonomy): domain Eukaryota; kingdom Metazoa; phylum Arthropoda; class Arachnida; order Ixodida; family Ixodidae; genus Dermacentor; species Dermacentor silvarum. The sequence goes on from NC_051156.1 coordinate 3,373,993, forward strand.
ATGGCTTCACTGGCTGTTGCGCACTGGTCGCAGGCCTTGCCGACTGTTGTTGGAAAAGGATGACCACACATTGTCCGATAATGTAGACCTGAACATATTGAGCAGCACGGGTCCCAGGGCCATCGGCTCCGCTTTGTTGCGGTGGCCACCATGCCTTGGGCGCCGCACTGACTCTGAATGGCGCACCTTCACTCCTGCGTGAATGTTGCGCTTAGCGGCGATAGCACCGATAGGGGCAGCAGGGGTGTTCTCGGAAATAGAGGACCATGGTAATGGGTCAATCTGGCAAATCGTCTTGTCGGCCGCTGACGCTTGTTTGAACGCCAAACCCTGATATCCTGTAGTAGGAATCGGAACTGAAGGACGGCCACCGTCATTGCCACTGGAACCACGAGGTGTCCGCGTTGGTTGCAGCTGTACACTAGAAGACACCGAAGTGCTGCCACTGTTCCCCTGATGCGGTGGCGGCTTCGTGCAACAGCATCCCGCAGTGAAGGCTGCCCCATGATGCCCGGTACAAGTGAAACTTCCGAAGACGAGGACAACGACGGCACTGGACAGAGGAGGAACTGGCCAGAGGGTTTGGCGTGTGCCGGAGTGGGGCTTTTGTTGCGCTGCTCCTCGGCCCTCAGCAGCAGCAGATCCACGGCGGATGGGTCCGTGTCCCAAGGGTCGCAGCACTGCGCATTTCCCGCGTTCTCCCCAGATGCGTCTACTTCCGACGCCGCTGCGGATGCAGCTTCATCCGCTGTCGTGTAGGCCTCGCCGCCGGGCCCGCCATGGATGGCGAAGGACGCCGACGTGGAGCTGTTCGAACGGGGGACCTGTGACCGATGTGGTGGCGGCTGAGGTCTCGACCCGCCGCCGCTGCTGCCGAACCATTGGTTCTCGGTCGCGATCTTCAACGACGACGAGCCGCAGCTGATGCTCGGGAATGTAGGGGCAGCACAGGCATAATGGAGCGAGCGGCCACCAGATGGCTCTATCGGAAGCGGTAAACTAGCGGAAGCGGTGGTCATCATGCGCTTCCCGTCGTCTGGGTGAAAGCAGACCGCGACCCCCGGTGAGCCGGCGTCTGCGGCGAGGCAGCCTGCGGACCACTCTGTCGACGCGTTGCTGGGCACACCTGCCGCAGCATCGAAGTAGTGGCTCACCGCAGCACCGTGCGCAGAACTTCGCTGGTCGGGCTCACCGCAGGCAGAAGGTAGCTGGCCGAAAGCAGCTATTAGAGCTGCACTCCACTCAGGCCAGGACCGCTGTTTAAAACCCTCGTAGTTCTCCCATGCCTTGGCGATACCTCGAAGTCGCCCCGCCGCAACCAACCATATTGTATTGTCGGGCCAGGCATGGCGTGCCCTGAGCGCATTGGCCGCTTGCACCCACAGAATAGGGTCACTCGGAAATCCGTGGAACTCCGGTAGTTCCGAGGCAGCAGGTGATAGAAAAGCTGCTAGAGGGAAACCGGAAGTGGCTGAAACTAAGTAGTCCAGCTGCTGTGAAAGCAGCGAGATGGCTCGCATCGCGTCGGACAAGCTGCCGGCTGAGCCGTGCGTTGAGCCCAGGGCGTAATCCACGCACCCTGAGGCGGCGGCAAAAGCCGCAGTACTCGGGCCAGCCAGACCAGTGGCCAAGGGAGCGTGAGCGGCATCCGTTGAGCCCGAACTGGTGGCGGCCGCGGCACTGACTGCAGCCGGAAGCATGGTCCAGGGGAGCTGTGAACAGCATCCCTAGCTGGCTGAGATGTCGATGATACCATGGGGCAGGGATCCACGGCATGGGAAGCATGGACGGTGTTCCCTGGCCGCAGGAGGAACGTACGACTGGTGAGGATCCATGTCTAAGGCAGCGTGGATGACATGCCTTGGCGGATCGGAGGTTGACGTAGTCCCAGGCGCGGCATCTATGCGAAGGGAAGCGTTGACGGCGTTCCCTCGCCGGAAGGACCCTCGACGGCGAGATGCCGGAGGACACGAGGCCTCCGTAGCATGGTGCTTAAGGCTGAAGCCCCTTAATACTTGGCGTTCGTCGACTGCGCCATTGTAATGAATGAAGAAGACAGAGACAAAGCACCCGTTCCTGGGCCGGCTGTTCTATTCTCCGCTCGTCGTCTTTTTCTTCCAGCGCTCCAGCGCCCGCATTGCGAGCGCTCGCGGCCAAGTTCACTTCGTCTTTACAATATACACGGTGCTACCGTGTGACAGGGAGGTCAGATGGGCCGATGAAGGCTCTGGCGGTGACGACGGGAAGTGAACCGTGGGCGCCGAAGCAACCGACGCGTAAGTTGGTAGCGACAACGGAGAATTGACGTGGCCGACAGGCTTGGCAGCAACTTGCGCGTATGTCGGTCGTGCGGTAGTTGGTAATGCGTGAGGGACAGGAGCTTGTGCTGGCACAGCGCAGGTCAAGGACGCCAGTTCTTCCCTGATAACGTCACGCAATGACGCACCAAAAGGTTGGCTGGGATACGTCGATGGTGAGGTTAACCCCATCGATTGTAACTCTTCACGTATGAGCGTGCGTATCAGTGTACGTAGGTCATGGTCCCCCGTAGAATGGGCATCGTCAATGTCGGGCTGTAGGCGGACAGACTCGAGCTCATCGAGGCGCTGACAAGTGATTACGACGTCAGCGACGGTAGCCGGATCCTTAGTGGCGAGTGCATTGAAGGCAAGAGTTCCAATGCCTTTGAGAATGTGGCGTACCCTGTCCGACTCCGACATTGAAGAATTCACACGTCGGCAGAGTGCAAGGACGTCCTCGATGTAGGAGGTGTACGACTCGCCCAGGTGTTGTTTGCGAGCATCGAGGCTTTTCTTGGCGAGAGTGGACCGAACAGCCGGTGTGCCGAACACTTCACGAAGCTGGTGCTTGAAGAGAGTCCAGTCGGTCAATTCGGGCTCGTGGTTAAAGAACCACGTCTTCGCCATGCCAGACAGATAGAAGGAGACATGGCGTAGTTTATTAACATCATCCCAGTGATTGGCGGAACTGACTCGCTCGTAATCGTCCAGCCAGTCTTCGACATCCTCTCCGCGAAGACCAGCGAAGAGATGGGGGTCACGCTGGGCGCTGTTGATGATAAAGGAAGGAGGCACTTGCGATGTCGGAATGGTGGCAATAGGGGCGCCAGGCTGCACATCCTGTGGCATGTTAGCTGACGGTGGGCGCAAGCGGCGACCGGAACGAAGCTCCAGGAGGCAGACCGGACGGCCAGAGGACGTAGGACCGAAGAGCACACTCCACCACTTGTGACGTCTTGGTTGGGACGCCGTCTATTAGGCCCAGGAGCTCGTCAGCGAACAAGCGCAGTACACAGGCGATGATGATGATCACATATATAGGAGAAGAGAAGGATAGGTCAAATTGTGCGGATGATGATGATAACATACAGATGAGGAAGATGTGCGTAATAAACGCCCACAATATATATATATATATATATATATATATATATATATATATATATATATATATATTCACGGTAATAAAAGCACACGCAACAACCGGTCACACAGCAGAACAGCTCCGATCGAGCAGCACGTCTTCTTCGTCGTCTTCGTCTCTCCCCACCAAATCTTCCGCGGCGCGCAAAATAAAGCGCAAGCAAACTGGTACTACACCACGCGGAAATGTGCTGAATTGACGTGTGATTATTCCTCCCCTTGAAAAGCATCGGCTCGATGCTTTCGAAGTAGGGAAGGTAGGTGGTCAGCGTGCGTAATATGGCTTCATCCTAGCCACGTGGACGATGTCCGGTTGGCGGGAGCTTCGCGAGGTGCTCTCTGGAACAACTGTGTATTTGACGTCATTGAGGCGTTGAAGAACCCGGTTAGGTCCGAAATAACGCCGGAGAAGTTTCTCCGACCTCCCGCGCTGGCGGACGGGACTCCAGATCCATACTTTGTCTCCAGGGTGGTAGGTAACTTCTCTGTGTCGGAGGTTGTACCTGTGAGCATCGTAGTGTTGCTGAGAGCGAATGCGCAGGCGAGCTAGCTGACGAACTTCCTCAGCACACTGAGCACATTGGGCAGCATTCACTGTGGAAGATGCGAAGGCGTCAGGCAGGAGCATTACGTATAACATTGTGGTAACCTCGCGGCCGTGAAGCGAGCGGAAAGGAGTAAATGCTGTGGTTTCTTGAACGGCGGTGTTATAGGCGAAGGTTACGAAAGGAAGGACGTTGTCCCAGTTCTTGTGATCCACGTCGACATACATTGAAAGCATGTCAACGATGGTCTCGTTGAGCCGTTCGGTTAGGCCGTTCGTCTGTGGATGATAAGCTGTTGCCCGACGATGAACAGTGCCGCTGAGGGTCATCACTTCTTCCAGGAGTTGGGCTGTGAAAGCGGTCCCTCTGTCGGTAATAACGACTGCTGGTGCACCATGGCGGAGGACGATAGCATGCATGAAGAAATTGGCGACGTCGTTAGCAGTAGCTCGTTGGAATGGTCTTGTTTTAGAGTAACGAGTGAGGTAATCTGTCGCAACTATTACCTATCGGTTTCCAGCCGAAGATTTAGGAAATGGTCCAAGCAAGTCCATTCCGACTTGTTGAAAGGGTACCCGCCGGGGTGGCTCAGTCAGCTAAGGCGTTGCGCTGCTGAGCGCGAGGCCGCGGGATCAAATCCCGGCCCCGGCGGCCGCATTTCGATGGAGGCGAAACGCAAAAACGCCCGTGTGCTTGCGTTGTAGTGCACGTTAAAGAACCCCAGGTGGTCAAAATTAATCCGGAGCCCTCCACTACGGCGTGCCTCATAATCAGAACTGGTTTTGGCACGTAAAACCCCAGAAAGAAGAAGATTGTTCAAAGGGTGCCCGAGGTGGTTCGACAGGTTGTAACAAGCCAGCTGGCTTTATGGGTGGCGTCTTGCGCCGCTGGCAGTTCGGCAATTGTTCACGTAGTGCTGAACCCTAGGGTACAGTTTAGACCAGTAGTACTTGTGGCGGATACGTGCGACAGTGCGCGTGAATCCCAAATGGCGAGAAGACGGTTCGTCGTGACAGCATGCAGGATCTCTTCTCGCATCACAGATGGCACCACCAGAAGATCGGCTTGAGATCTGGAGTCAAAGCTTTGCTAGTACAAGACGTTGTTGCGGAGAACAAACGACGAAATTATGCGTCGGAATGTACGTTGTGGCTGCGTAAGTTGGCTCTCAAGGTAGTCGATGAGCGGGCGAAGCTCCAGGTCATCACGCTGTTGCTGAGCCAAGTCAGACGCTGTGACAGCACAGAGGAAACTGTTGTCTTCAGTTAGCTCAGGCGAAGTCGTTTCTACAGGAGGGCGGGACAGACAGTCGGCATCTGTGTGCTTGCGTCCCGACTTATAGACAACCGTAAAGTCGAACTCCTGAAGGCGAAGACTCCATCGAGCAAGGCGGCCTGAGGGGTCTTTGAGACCGGCAAGCCAACACAACGAATGGTGGTCACTGACTACTTTCAAAGGTCTTGCATACAAATATGGTCGGAACTTGGATATCGCCCACACAACAGCTAGACATTCTTTTTCTGTAGTCGAGTAGTTCGATTCGGCCGATGACAAGGTACGACTAGCGTAGGCGATCACTCTTTCTATACCTTCTTGCCGCTGCACAAGGACGGCGCCGACACCGACACTGCTTGCGTCTGTGCGTACTTCAGTGTCGGCGTCTTCGTCGAAGTGAGCTAGGATTGGCGGAGCTTGAAGTCGTTGGTGTAGATCACAAAAAGCGCGATGTTGCTCGGAGTTCCAAACGAAAGCGACATTGTCTCTTGTCAGATAATGCAAGGGCTCAGCTATTTTCGAAAAGTTTGCAATAATCAACGCAGAAACGCAGTGTGCCGTCTTTCTTTTTAACTAGCACCACTGGTGACGCCCATGGGTTTGTAGATGGCTGAATGATGTCGTCAGCAAGCATTTGTTTGACTTGTTCACGAATGGAGTCTTGTTCTCTTCGAGACACACGGTAGGCATGCTGTTGGATGGGTATTTCGGCGGGTTCGGTTATAATTCTGTGCTTCGCAATGTGTGTCTGCTTGATTTTTTACGTCGGGGCAAATCAGTCGCTAAAGAAAAACAAAAAAGAGTGAAGACTATCTTGCTGTTGAGCCGACAATTTAGAATTCACATCGAGTTGAATTGTAAACAGCTTCTCATCGTGTTGGACGGAGGAAAGTTCTGCGAGTGATAGGCTGGTTCTCGCGTCGGCGATTTCTTCGAAGTAAGCGACAACAGCGTGCCTCGTGAAGTGCTGGTATTCGCGACGGAAGTTCGTGATTAGGATTTCAGCAGGCTGTTTGGTCAGTTCGAGGAGGCCGCGGGCGACGCATACTTGACGAGAGAAGAGGATGGACACCTTGGTTTCAACAACTCCAAGGGCAGTTCGGTCCTTGTCACTCACTAAGGTAGCCAGTACACTGAAACGAGGTGCTATGGTCACGGAATCAGAGACACGCAACGCTATCTTATGCGATTTGCGTTCCTGCGAGCTTGCGTTACGTGAAAATGTCACCAACAGCTCTCGAAGATTTATAATGGCCCCATATTCTCTAAGAAAGTCCATTGCTGCCTGGAGCATTCCCGCAGTACGATGAAAGAACCGATGAAGGCAGAGCCGCAGATATGCACTCGGGCAGTGCACCTCCCAACCGGCGTCAGGAGATGACCACCCGCAGTATGGAGTTGAGGACCATTCCATGGTGTGGTCACCTTTCGGAGAGTAGCCACCAATTCACCACTCATAACGGAGTAGTCGGCGCCGGTATCAACGAGGGCGGTGACCTGGGGCGCTATAACGTAAAATGATTCCAAACTATTTTGATTCCAAACTCCTGACGTCAAATTTACGTAACCACCGACGCAAGCATCGGGTGGTGACCCGCAGCGTTGTCTGAACAACCCAATCAAACATTCTCCACGTTTATAGGAGGTCACCTTTGTTCGCTTTCAAAACCAATAACACTGTCTACACTAACCGGTTTTTCTTATCTAATTGGCTGACAAGAGGCGAAGAGCACGCTCTAGTGGAGAGGGTTTCGATGGGGCCGAGCCAGCACAGTGAAAATAGATAACCGCATGAAGAGGGTGGTGCTGGCTTCTCCGACTGGCCCGCTTCGCCTTACTTAGCTTGCGGTGGCTGATCGAAAATCGCGGCGGCGTGCAACGGAAGGATAAGAATGCCGCTAAAACGGATCCTCAGAAAGGAAGAGTTGGTAGAGCGATGGCATATGCATGTCGAAAGGGCTCGATAACGTTTTACTGCCCCGTAGAAAGGTTTATCATGCGCAAATAAATACATGCTCACCGGCATGTGCGAGTAGCGAGGGCCTGAGCGATCGGCGGGCAGCCATCTTCTATTCCTTTCGAAACGGGGCAGTCTGTGGCTATTCAGAAAATTTTTCAGTTTTGTTAGGCATATTAATGCGTTTTTTTTTCGCGTACACGTCACTTTGACGTGGTGAGTTTTCGCGGTTTTGTGAGGTCGCGTGACAGACAGGCGAAGTGGGCGTAGCCAGAAAACATTGGACCAATAGCAGAGGGCTAAAGGTGAAAAGGCGTCGAATCCGGAATGATTATTTTTCTTTTGTGCGGTTGAATCATGCATTATCAGTGTGCGTACGTTATATCATATGGGTAGCTATCGCGGTTTTCATGACATCGCGTGACAGACAGGTGAAGTTGGGAGTGGCCTGAAAATGTTTTGACCAATCGTGGAGGCTGATTGCAGAAATTGGAATCAAAACAATTTGGAATCATTTTACGTTATAGCCCCCTGGTAATTGTCGACGGTTATAGTAATATCGGCGGAAAGTCCTGCGTCGTTATCAGAACATGGCGTAGCAGATAAATCGTCGTCGTGAACTTGTCGTGTCGGAGGGTGTTTGTCAGGAGGATCAGCAGCAGCCCCACCCCCCGGAGGTCGCTATCCTCAATTTTCCTGGCGTGGGCGCGGACTTGGGGACCTGTTGCGAATATCAGAATACCTGGAGTAACGGCTAGGCGAGATGATGCGCCGAGGACATAGTGAACGTGATTGGCGTCTTTGTGCAGGAGACGATGGCTGTTGAGAGGCCAAGAACTGCTCAATCTATCGTGGGCGCTCACCATTACTCGGTCGACGCGCGTTAGGTTGAAATCCGTGAAGGCCCGTCCTCCGATAAGGGCATTGACGATACAGATGGTCCGCTTCGCCGCAGTGATAGCAAAGTGGCCGATTATCTGAGGTGCCCCACAAGTTTGATATCCGTGTGATATCTCGCGGGTCTACGTACTCACACGAGTTTACATTTGTAGCGGGAAATTGACATGGCAGAGCTGAAACAGGGGTAGGGAAACGTCGTACCGTAGATGGTTGAGGGCTCCGTAAGGCTTCGGCATATGTCAGGACTGGAGCTTCCGCTCGCGTTGGTGCCAATGGTTGGGTCACGGTCCTGATTTCGCCACGAATGATGTCACCAAGCGCAGTAACAGTCGGCTGACAAGCAGTTCTGCGAACTTCCTCAAGCTCTTTGCGCACAACGCTTCGCACAAGCTCTCGGAGGGCTGCTAAATCATGTCCGCAGGTGAAACATGACACGGCGGCGATGGTGCTTTGGCGATCGTACTGTTGGGATTGTTGCTGCAGCGCTCGCTCCATTGTCGTCGCTTCAGTTATCAACTCAGCGATGGTAGCTGTAGGTTTGCGCATGAGTCCAGCGAAGAGTTGTTCTTTCACCCCTCGCATTAAGAGGCGAACTTCGTCTCGGCCATACCTAGATCAGCACGTCGGAACAAGCGAGACATGTCCTCGACAACATGACCACGCTTTCATTTGGCTTCTGAAACCCACTCTGCAGAGCCTCTTCGGCCTTTTCTTTCCTTTCAGAGCTGCTGTATGTCTCGCGAAGCTGTCGTCGGAATTCTTGCCAGCTAGTGATGGAGCCCTAATGATTCTTGAACCACGTGCGAGCGTAGTCTTCAAGGGCAAAGTATACGTAGCGCAGTTTCTTAGAGTCATCCCATTCATTGACTGCAGCGACTCGGTCGAAGTGTTCAAGCCACGTCCTCGAACACATCACCATGAAATCACTTCGGAACGCGTGCTGCATAGACGACATAGCGATGGCCTAGCGGTAGAGCATCCGCCTCGTATGCGGGAGGTACCGAGTTCAAATCCCGGTGCCGCCGGGAACCCACCGGTTTTTCTAATGGGTAGAGATGTCCCCTAGCCTGGTGCTCGGCTGTCGTGGGGGCTCACATCTCGAAAGAGGGCCCAATAGAAATTTCAGGACTTGTATCTGGGCGCCTCTTGTCCAACCACAGACGGCCTTGTGGACGAGCATCCGCCGCGGCTGTGAGAGGCAAGTGCTGCCGCCAGGTACCTACCGGTAAAATAGGTACAAGCGCGCTCCCGGCGTGGTGCTCGGCCATTATGGGGCCTCAACGCTTGGAAAGGGGTGTTTGACCTCAACCCTGTGTCGCTCTCTTGCGTCTGACTCGTACTTGCCCCTGTGGTTGACATTCTTGCTGGGCTCATTGGGCCGTATTCAGGAGGTAGTCCTTGCAAGCGGTGGCTGTGGCGAAGTGCCTGGTTTTCCTCCGGAATCGTGGGAATGGTGGTAGAGACTTGAAGCGTCGGGAGGTCGAATTGGGGCATAGGATGATACCCAGCACATCCAGCAATTCGTCATGGTAATAACAGCGCAGGCAACAACCGGCTACACAGCAGAACAGCTCTGATCGAGCAGCACGTCTTCTTCGTCGTCTTCGTCTCTCCCCACCGAATCCTCTGCGGCGCACAAAATAAAGCGCAAGGAGACTGGAACTGCACCACGCGGAAATGTACTGAATTGACGTGTCTATATATATATATATATGTGTGTGTGTGTGTGTGTGTAGTTGTGCATGCGGAAAGCACGCTGGCTCCGGTAGTATAGCGAAGAAATGAGAGTACGAGTCACGTTGTACTTGCACAGTACATTTTACTGACGTTTAGGCCGGGGAAACAAGGCTGGTCCACCAGCCGAAACGTTAGCAAAGTATACTGTGCAAATACAACGTACGTCGTACTCTCCTTTCTTCGTTGTATATATATACAACTTACGCTATATATATATATATATATATATACATATATATATATATATATATATATATATATATATATATTGTTACGAGGATATTCTATATACAATGAATATATTGACAAGGCGCACAATGTTACAGCAATGGTTAATTAAGGCGAGCGCGTGCACACCTGATAGCCCCACCGTCGTCGTCGTCCAAGCATCGACCAGAGGATCGCCGCTCGTGACATTACTCGCCGGCGGCATAAGCACCGTCCCGGCGCAATTAGTGGTCGGGCCGAGAGTGGTACGGTTTCAGTTGCGAGCCATATATATATTACGCCCACGCACGGCGTTTATTAGTAAGCCCAGGTAGAGTTAGTCGCGACGGCCTTGATCAGTTGACTGCCTGTCGAGATTCATCTAGCCAGCCACACGTCGTCTTTCTCTTTCACCCCTCTTGGATGTCCCACATCCTGTTGAGGCGTAAACCCTGAACACACGTAAAAGTGTCACATGTTCTTCCGCGTAGACGAAGCCCTCCGGGCAAGTCAAACAGCCTGTCCAGAGATGAAGGGCTTTAATGAGCGACATGCGAAAGTTCGGTTTTTGCAGGCCATCGGCCATTAGATGTGAGGGGTGCTTAAGCAGTAGGTCAATTCGGTTATACGATCAGTAATAACATAGGGCCCAGCATAGTGGGGCCAGCAGTTTTTCGCGTAATCCACGTTTTCTGATCTGTTTTCACAGCCACACCAAGTCACCAAGGTTATATATCACGTGTCGGAGGTCAGTCTTGTGAAACAAGAGGCCGCAAAGAAGCAAGTCGCCGGGCCTCTTCAGCAAGAAAGAGACGGTTTCAGATATACAAAGATTATTGTGGCTTGAAAATGGGAACATAGTGTCTTGTGTATAACGACGCGGACGAGTATAAAGAAAAAAGAAGGGACGGGTAGCCCGTAGTTGCGTGCTGTGAGGAATTAAACGCGGCCGTTTTTATGATACTCCTCTAAATCATACTCCTCTAAACGAAAAGTCCAACGCGCAAACCGGCCTTATGGATCACGGAGACTAACCAACCAGCAGAGATGGTCTGTCACAACGGTGAAGGGACGCCCGTACAGGGATGACCGGAAGCGCTGCACTACGAAAATCACTGCAAGACATTCTTGCTCTGTGACGATCTAATTGCGCTCGGACTTACTTACGGAACGACTTGCATAGGCGACGGCGTGATCTTTGGTGTCGATGCCTTGAATAAGGACAGCGCCGATGCCAATACCGCTAGCGTTCGTATGACCTTCTGTGGGAGCCGCATGGTGGAAGTGTCGGAGAATGGCATGGAATGTCAGAAGCAACTTCAGCTCATGAAGACTGGCCTCACATTCACAGGTTCCGTTGAAAGGAAACGCCATTGAGGAGGAGGCATGTCAGCGGATACGCGATGTTGGCGAATCCACGAATAAACCAGGTGGAAGTATGAGCAAAGGCCGAGGAAACTGCGTAGCTCTTTTACTGAGCAAGGTTGTTTGAATGCTTCGGCAGCAGCAGTCTTCGCTGGATCAGGTCGTATGCCGTCCTTGTCCACTAGATGACCCAAAACCAGTGTTTGGCGCTTCTTCGAGTGGCATTTCTTCGAGTTGAGCACCAAACCAGCTTTTCCCAAGCAGTCTAACACAAGATTGGGACGTGCGTTGTGCTCACTGAACGTGCCCCCGTAACTCGCTACATCATATAGATAACACATACACACTTCCCACTTCGAACCACACAGGATGCTGTCCATGAAGCGCTCGAAGGTTTCAGGTGCATCACACAGCGCGAACGGCATCACATTAACTTCCAAAAAGTCTGTCTGGTGTTAAAAATGCCGTTTTCTCCTTGACTGCCTTGTGCATGGGAATCTGCCAGTGCCCCGACCAGGGCCGACCTCAAGTCAACCGACGAAAGAAAAGTAAGATGCTGATGAAAGTTAGTCGATAGCATCATCAACACGTGGAAGAGGATAGACGTACTTTTTATTGATGGTGTTCACGCGGAGATAGTCAACACGAAATCGCCATGTACCTTCTTCCTTTTTAACCAGAATCACTGGCGCTGCCCACGGACTACAGGATTCTTGGATTACATTCTTATTTAGCATTTTGCGGACTTCTTCGTTGATCACCTTGCGTTCCGATGGTGAGATTCTGTACGGCTTCTGTCGCGAAGGTTAGACAGATCCCGTACCTATACGATGGTGTATACGAGGAAGAAATGATGGTGGCCGTTCTTGCTGGGAAAAGTCAGACAGTCCGGCATGTTTTAGCAGAATGTTCGCCACTTCATGACGCTGATTTGTTCTGAGGCACTTGTTTACCATGGTTAGAATCGAGGAGTCCGCAGAACCAGGGCCCTCTGTCGCAATGGTGAGTGACAGCACTTGATCTTCATGGTAGGCGGAAATTTTCAGACCCTGCGGTGGTATTGCAGATTCACTGGAACTGTTTACGGTCCATAAGCTAGTGCCTCCGTGAACAAATGACAACGTGAATTACAGTATCAGCACATTCCTCTTGATGCAGCTCAGATGAACGGGCTCCACGGTAGTGTCAAACGTTCCTGTCGGTGGTAGGGAAACAGTCGACTGAAACACGTTGCAGATAACGGAGGCACAACTGTATCCCAGAGACCCAAAGCACACTTTCGTAATAGGGCGGGCCTTCCATTAACGCAGCCGAAAAGCTCGTACCTACACTAATTTCTCCCGTTCTGCAGTCGACAGCGGCACCACACAGTTTAAAAAAATCAAGGTGCAGGATTAGTCATGCTTAGAATGAGGTAAAACAGCGAACTTTGCGTTAAATATTTGACCATCAAAGATCCCGTCCACATTGCACACCCGACAGGATGCAACAACTCCCCACTCATTCCGCGAAACATCACGTTTCGTCCTAGGAGGCTTTAAACTTAAGACTCATCACTGAAACGGTTATTCCCGCGTCCACTAAGGCCATTGTTGAAACTCCGTCAATTAGTGCAGACACCTTATTCTTGAACATACAAATGGTTGGAGGTATCTCTGTCGACATCGAAGATTGTCCAGCGACCTCACCTCCAACGGCTGCGCTTGCTAGTTTTCCGGAGGTGGCGATAGGGTAGCTACACGGCAACCGGCTTACTCGATGAGCGGGTGGTGGTGTCAAGCTGCGATTGGATGCTGGAGAACGGTTCCGCAGGTTCTCCGAGTGCTGGTGAGGAATGCTCCCTGGATGCGTGCGACGGCTAGTACGTTTCGCCAAGCGAAGTGCGGTACCGCCTAGACATCGTTGATCGGTCGAACCTCGGTGGCTGGTGGCGATTGCAGTACCTAAGCAATGTAACCCAAGCCGCTGCAGGTATAGCACACAGGTAAACGACGGTCAATGAACTGCTGCTCGAAGCGCTCAGCCGTGGTGGGTCGTGTAGCAGAGTGAAGTGGCTGAGCCTGCCGCACAGGATCAACGGTCAATCTGCGTGCAAACCTGCCGGGGCGAGGGTGTTCTCCATGTCGTTGGTCGGGCGTAAATATGCGCTCACGTAGCCATGGATCTCCTCTGTGGTTGGTGTCCATTACAAATACCGACGGTTGCCACGAAGGGCACGGTGCCGCAGGCGTCGTGTGTTGCGGGGAATAGGCATCAGGTTGTTGCATGGCGTTGCACGCAAGTACCTCGTTAAAAAAAGTACCTCGTGTCGCAGCAGTTCCCCAGGCACAATCTGCCGTATAGTAGGCGAAAGATCGGCGGATGGGCTCTCATCGACGCTGGCAACGGTTGTCACATTCGCCAGTCATCGAAATTTTGGCACAGTGCGACATTTATGCAGTGACGTAGCAGTATGCTGTGACACGCAGTGACGTAGGACATCTGAGACGGAATCAACGTGTTCCCTGCTTATAAGGAAATTATAGACATCTGCAGTTCCTTTGAGGAGATGTCCGACTCGGTCTTCCTCAGACATCGGTGAATTCACTACTTTGCACAGCTTGAGGATCTCTTCTATGCATGTAGTGCACGTTTCCGAAGGAGGTTGAGGTCTTTGAGCTAGTGTTCGCTCCGCGCGTTGCACTTTGGCGTAGGATTCGCCAAAATACTTCGCAATTTCCTGAGCCAGGTGTTCGCACGTTCGCCAGGTGTTCGCATATATATATATATATATATATATATATATATATATATATATATATATATATGTGTGTGTGTGTGTGTGTGTGTGTGTGTGTGTGTGTACAAGCACACTGGCTCCGCACTTTACGGACGTAGTGTCAGTAGTAGCAGTGCTAGTAGTGTGGTACAATGTCAGTAGTGTGTGGCTCTCTGTGAGAGCTATGTAGAGAAACAAATTAAGTCGCAGTTTCACCAAAAAGGCGAAGCATCGATTGCGATAGCAAATTAGTAGTGAGCTATACGAAGCAAGGATAGTAGTTTAATGGGCCGTATAAATGTGTCAGGCAAGGAGACACAATCTCTTCAATACTATTCACTGCATGCTTAGAAGAAGCATTGAAGCTCTTAGACTGGGAAGACTTAGGAGTGAGGATCAACTGGCTAATATCTCAGCAACCTTCGGTTTGCAGATGACATTGTCCTATTCAGCAACAATGGGGACGAATTACAACAAATTATTGACGACCTAAACCGCGAAAGTGGGGTTAAAGATTATTATGCAGAAGACAAAGATAATGTTCAATAGTCTCGCAAGGGAACAAGAAATCAAGATCGCCAGTAAGCCCCTAGAGTCTGTAAAAGTGTACGTTTATCTAGTTCAATTACTCATAGAGGACCCCGATCACGAGAAAGAAATTTACAGAATAAAATTGGGTTGGAGTACATACGGTAGGCATTACCAAATCCTGACTGGGAGCTTACCACTGTCGTTGAAAAGAAAAGTGTACAATGATAGCATTCTACCGGTGCTAACATATGGGGCAGAAACTTGTATGTTAATAATCTCGAGAACAAGTTAAGGACCGCACAATGAGCTATGAAACGAAAAATGTTAGGCCTAACGTTAAGAGACAGGAAGAGAGCGGTGTGGATCAGAGAGCGAACGGGGATAACCGATATTTTATTTGACATTAAGAGTAAAAAATGGAGCTGGGCAGGCCGTGTAATGCGTATGATGGATAACCGGTGGACCATTAGAGTTACAGAATGGATACCAAGAGAAGGGAAGCGCAGGAAAAAATTACTCCATCTCCCGCTAAAGGGAACCATGTGTGGATGCGAAGCAGCGGGGAGATGGTTAGCTTGAGCGGGAGATGGTTTCGCGGCAGCTGCACAGGAGAGAATAAGGCGCGCGCGCTCCGTCATTTTCATACCGCGGAACTACCGTGGCGCCCCCAGCGCAGTATGCAGCTGTCGCACCACCTGTCGTGCGCGCCGCTCCGGATTACTAGAGGAGAGAAAGGGGGAGCGTAGGAGAGGAGAGAGAGGGGGAGGGGACGCGCTTGCGCTGTGGGGGTGTGGGACGCGGGCCGCTCCGTAGAGGATTCCTTGAGGAGAGAAAGAGGGGGAGCGTAGGAGAGGAGAGAGAGGAGGAGGGGACGCGCATGCGCTGCGGGGGTGTGGGACGCGGGCGCCGCTCCGTAGAGGATTCCTAGAGGAGAGAAAGGGGGAGCGTAGGAGAGGAGAGAGGGGGAGGGGACGCGCTTGCGCTGTGGGGGTGTGGGACGCGGGCCGCTCCGTAGAGGATTCCTTGAGGAGAGAAAGAGGGGGAGCGTAGGAGAGGAGAGAGAGGAGGAGGGGACGCGCATGCGCTGTGGGGGTGTGGGACGCGGGCGCCGCTCCGTAGAGGATTCCTAGAGGAGAGAAAGGGGGAGCGTAGGAGAGGAGAGAGAGGGGGAGGGGACGCGCATGCGCCGGGGGGGTGTGGGACGCGGGCGGTGCTCCGTAGAGGATTCCTAGAGGAGAGAAAGAGGGTGAGCGTAGGAGAGGAAGAGAGGGGGAGGGGACGCGCATGCGCTGTGGGTGTGGGACGCAGCGGGAGGGACGGACAAAGCCCCAGCCATAAGATGCTTCGCATCTAAAACTAGGTGGGGCGATGAAGTTAGGAAATTCGCAGGCGCAAATTGGAATCAGCTAGCACAAGACAGGGTTAAATGGAGATCGCAGGGTGAGGCCTTCGTCCTGCACTGGACATAAATAAAGGCTGATGATGAGGATAAAATTGTAAACATCCGCTTACTAATTAGACAAGGACGGTGTCACGCGCGCACAGGTAAACATGAACACATCTCGCTCGATGGCTGCGGAAACTCGCTGTGAAAACGCCGAACAGAGAAAGCGCGCCAGTGGGCAGATTGACCTTCGCGCTGTCTTTCGTCTCGCTTCAACGCGAACACACAGCGCATACGAAGCTACTGGCACTCGGCGTATGCACTTTGTCCCCTTCGCAGATCGCTTTCAAGATGAGGCCCGCGCGGGCGCGCACTTCGCCCACGTCGACGATCGCTTTCAAGATAACGGCGCCCGCGCGGCCGCGCTGTGAGCAGCAGCCGACGGAGCATAACGCACCTTCCCCCTCCCTCTCCGTCACCTCGTCTCCGTGCCTCGCGCGCGAAAGAAGACCGCGCGCTTCCGGCCTGCCTTCCTCCCTCGCGTGCGCTACATTGAGCCACGATTGCCAGCTTACTCTCGTACGCTTTCACTCGCACACACAGCGTACGGCCCGCGGCGACGATTTTATCGCTGTTGGGCTTTATACGGACCCTCACGGTGACGGCGACCGCAGAAATGCGCTTAGAGTGTCCATATAAGTGCTATCGCAATAAAATGAATTTGCCAAGTTTCATGCTCCTCAATGCACAGGAAGTCTGTCAGGGGAAACCTTTATTTACACGACTCGTAATAACGGAGCATTATGCATGTCTGTGCAGTTTTAATTCAGTGGTCTTCATTTAGGACTCGACACGGCACAGCTTTTTATAGGCACATGGAAGGTCGAAAGGAACTGACCGGTGATATTTAGTCGGAAACAAAATATTACCCTACTTGAAGGGTTCTGCTAGGTCATGCCACACGTTTCAAGGAAAGGAGCGCGAGATAAAAGTAATATACTACGCATAGCTCGTGCACTTATTGAAATCGTGCAATTATTGCATTATATTGCTTTTCCGCTCGCAACTAGGCATTGGTGGAGTGCACTAGGCTACATGGACTTGATGTATGATAGGGGTTTGGGTCAGTTGGTTGGACCTAAACTAACACCGTAGAAGTGGAACTTGGACACTAAATAATAAGTACAGAACACAGCGCCATGTTCCCTTTCTTGTCGCTTCTCCCATCGCGCTGTTGCTAATAGTTTAATCGACGCGTAGTGTGTTTTCTACCGCAGCTGTGTACAAACGCCCAAACAATGACGTCATATCATAACGATTGAGGGGGCATGCTGACAACATTCTTATCAAAAGCTTTCGTGAACGTTCGGACATTTCAATAAATGCCTCCTCACGAAAATGTATAAAGGAAATGTATCAGCAAGTTCACTGATGCTATATAAAAAAAAGACGCCTATTGCTTGTTCTCGGTATAGAATACCATGTATTTTCGAATTTTGAATATTCATGGTACACCACATAATGATCCTTTCGAAGCGTGGCTGTTGGTGATCGTCGTATAACGCTGGTTGCAGGCGTGGAAGAGCGTGTACTGCATGGCGCTGACGTTGTCGCTGCTGCTGAGCAGCGAGTTCCCGAGCATGGCGGCCGCTTTCCTTCCTCTCGTGCTGGCGCCGCTGCTGGGACTCGCGGACGCCCAAATGCTCGCCCCGCACTACATGGACGTGAGTGGGCGCCACCATTGCCGCGCATTACGCGGCAGGACCCTGCCTCTATACGACTACCCTGAAGATGAAGTTCGAAGAAAAGTAGTTGGTTTGTCCTATTCGAACTCGTGAAAAATGCACAAGTGGTTTTGTCAGACAGCCAATTCACAGACTTCGATGAAATTTCTTGCTGCTAGTGTCGATTTCTGGAACGACCTCGATTAGCACTGAACGGCGCACCGTGAGGCCGTGGATCATTGGGTCCTGAATTCAGGATCCACACTCGTGGGCCGCTGAATGACCCTGTGGCCTTTTTTTTATTTATACATAGTTTTCTTGCTCTTGCATTTGAGAAAGGAAGTAATATGTTATTAACTTCTAGAAAGCAGGATTTCCATTTTGGGCCTGCTTTTACCAAACTGCATGACAAGTGGTAAGTTTGAAAAAGAAATGACGCACGATGTTTACAAATACGTAACTCGGCACCAATAGCAGATTTCACAGTTCTGTAAACTACGCCTATTATAGCATCTAAAACGGATAAATGTGACGTATCAATTTGCAGCTTAGTGAAATTGTAGCACTGGTTATGAGGGTTTACTGTGGCGTATAAAGCATCAATTTTGGCGGCTTCAGATGTCTTATGAGATGGAATTCAAATAATTGTTAGATCGTTTTTTTTTTGTTGCTTACTTACGCACATGTTAACTTGATGCCTGAGCTTTCCTTTAATTTAGCAATTATTAATTTCTGTTGTCAATACACTGGCTGCCTAAAAAATACACTTGATACTGTATCTACATTGAAGTTTCTTTTTCATTTATATTCGATAAATGCCATCAAGTTTTGTGAAGTGGTTACCGATAAAAACGATTTCTTCGTTCCATATATACAGAGTAGCCTGAGGACTAAGGCTTCTAATTGAGAGCTGAACAGGTCTCGCTGAGACTTGGCGCATATGGTCGACCACCGACCCATAGAACGTGCACAGGCCAAGGGTCCAAGTGCGGATGTAGGTTAGTCGGTGGTACTAGTGCGTAAAGCTGCAAGCGGACACAAGGCGCCTTTTGTTCTTGACAGGCCCTTGACAAGTGGCCAAGTCTAGAGGCGGCCTGTGTCTGTGTTCCGCCACATGTTTGAGCCATCGATATGGCACTGACTAAATGTTTGCGGTATTTCAAGTTCATAATATTAGAGACAAGTTAGTATGCTGTAATATTGGTTCCAGGTCGATCCTGTCGTCTTCTATACTGTTCTGTTTTTGGCGGATTCTTCCCACTTTATTCATTACCCAAAGCCTTTGCTTAACCCAACTCTTCCCCTAGCTTGTTGTGATGTTTCTCATATTTGTATTCTCAGCTGCGGTCGCTCGATTAAAGTGCGCTACGTTGGAGCGGCCGTACGTCAAGCTCGCGGTGGTTATCTGCTTATTTTGGTACTTTATGAATAAAGCGGCAGTCTCTGTCGTTAAACAGAGTCACTGTACACTCCGCATTATCAGTTTCTACTTGTGTTTTAGTCAGTCGCTGTTATTAATGATGCGATATTTATTCCTATATATTATCTAAGAATATCTTACTGGTCAGGTTTAGCTCAAATGTCATGCACATCGCAAGTGGGCAACATGTATTCGATTGTGTTGCTCATCATCGTCTCAACGCGAATGTTTCATCATTTCATCTTGATCCCCTTACATAATACTGGATTGAATGTTTTCTCACTAATCGCTTGTAAAACAATGTCATCGATAACAACCTGTCGGCAAGTTGGTATATTCTACCAGGTGTACCACAATGCTCTGGCTTGGACTTCTATTTTTTATATTCGTTGACGACCTCCCGAACAGCATTTCTTCACAAATCCGATTTTTAGGCAAAGATTATGCCTTGTTTCAGAGTATATCAACATACAATGACTAATAAATACTTCACGAATACTTAAACAAAATAGCAAATTGGTGCTCCCTTTGGGTAATGACTCTAAATGCAAGTACATGTGTGTATCTCACAAGACTAAAATTATCCACCACAAGTACTCCCTTAGTGAAAGTGCTCTCGCACAAGTTGACTCTTACCATTACCTTGGCATCACAATATCTAATTAACTCGCGTAGTCAGAACACATTTCGAAGTTTGTAAACAACTGTTTCGAATCACTTGGCCTTCTGAAGAGATCGCTTTCTGCGTCCTGCTTCCGTACTCCAGCTCGCTTATGAAACGTTAATGCAGACCAAGCTTTAATATGCCTTTCCTATTTGGAATCGTCACCTGGTATACCTTGTTAACTCGCTGGAAGCAGTGCAGAATTTCGTGCTAGGTTTTGTATAACATCTAACTATGACTGACAAACAAGCATAAGCAGCATTAAATCGTCCATCAGTATCCCTGTTCGAGCCCTTCGTCGCATGATTTCACAACTTTCTATCCTGCATAAACTATACCACAACTATCCGCACTTCAGGAACAGACATTTACTCCCGCCTAACCGCAGTTCACGCCGTCTCGTTATCAGCCTCAGTATCCAGCGGTTGCATGGTACCACCAGTGCCTTCAGCAAATCGTTTTTAGCTACTGCTATTGAGAATATTAACATGATACCAGACCCTATAGCCAGAGTGATCATATTAAAATTAACGATTTCTTGTAATATTTCAACCCCTAATGCGCCATCGCTTTGTTGTCACTGCACTTTATGTTAAGTAGTTGTACTGTTATATTTGTGCTCTTTAGGAATTTTGCATTCATCTTCACGTACATCGTTTGATCAGGATGCATTGTTATAAATAACCGCATAACTCGATGTATAGGTTTCTTAGTGTAAATTTCAGTTTTCGCTGGTCATTTTCCTGACATATTTCAAACATGTATAGCAAGTTCTCTTGTTATTTCTTTCTCTGTG
The DNA here is from genome assembly GCF_013339745.2 of Dermacentor silvarum. NCBI lineage: Eukaryota > Metazoa > Arthropoda > Arachnida > Ixodida > Ixodidae > Dermacentor > Dermacentor silvarum. Next base: position 3,394,699 of record NC_051156.1, read on the forward strand.
TAATTGTGACATTCTTGCTTACTGATGTTTCAGCTCCCCCCCCCCCCCCCCCCCCTTATGGATTACCCTGAAAGTATTCTTTAAGGTTCAAGCCCTGCTTTTGTCTGGTTCCCGGTCCTCTGTCATGCAGGCTGAGTACCACAGCTTTTGACCCTGGTAACCATTCCAATATTGTTTTGGAAAAGAAAGGTATTCAATTGAACCGCGTGGGAAACTTTCATGGTGAACGCCCAGGCGTGGGCCCACTGTTGCGCAGCACCCGCTGCAGGTGGCCTGCCTCCTATAAGCGCGCTCGCACGCGCGCGCAGGGCACCGTGCTGAGCCTCGCGTGCGCCCAGTGCCTGGTGGGCGTTCTGGCCAGTGACAGCAACCTCGTCGGGCGCTTCTCGTGCGCCCTGCTCGGCGTGCTGGGCCTGCGGTTCCTGGGCGTGGGCTTCGTGGCTGCCTCGCTGGTCGCCGGCAGCCTGCTGCCCGCCTCGCACCCGGCGCTGCTGCTCGCTGTGCGGCTCGTCGAGCGCGTCGTCGGCGACCTAGAGGCCGACGCACTCGACGCGCAGCGCAGGGGCGACGGCTGGTTCGTCTGCACCCACGCTGCGCCCAGGTAGACGACACTGCATGCCCCCTGCGCTGACAATGTCGCTTGCAGCAAAGCCTATTATATTGTACTTCGCTTTCTACGGGCTGATCACGTCTAAGTGTTCCGACATTTTCAATAATCACCTGTTGCAGATAAAATGCTAGTCCCTGAGCATTTTATCTGAGTTCCGAAAAGCGGACATTACTTGCACAAGAAATCGATACCCATATGCAACTAATTAAAATGCACTGATTAAATTCTTATTTACTTATATGACGACCCATACTGAGATCTGCGAATTGAAGCTGGTAAGCTTGCAAGGCCTATCAAGTTCGAATGAATTTCCAGAATGACGCCAGCTTGGAGATATACGCCATCAAAATCGACGTAAAACGTGCAATGTTGTTCCACGTACTTTTTTAATAAGACGCTGTTTTATGCACGAGCCACAAAGGGAACTGAAACGCTAATGTATTGTCCCATACTTTGGGAAATTATATCTCGAAACTGGTGTCATCCTGAAGATTCATTTAAGTGGACACGTCTTGCAAACTCACCGGCTACAATTCGTAAATTTCAATATGCACAGTAAAGTAATAGTTAACGTGGTATTTATTGCATTTATGGTAATTAGTTAAATATGTGTTTCTCTTTGTCCGCCTATAGTATTTGCACGCCTCTTCGAATAATCCATCTCAAGGACAACAATTATGCTTTCTACCACAGGAGATTTTTTAAGAATTCCGGGAAACATCACCTTCGTACAATGGTCACCTAGTAGTTTAAAGGCCTACTTTCACAGCATCCGTTTCTTTTCGTAAACTGTAAAGGCTATTCCACCTTGTGGCCGACACATGAAGAAAAAAAAGTTTTTTTTTTAAAGAAGCAGCTGTTAAGCGTTCTACCTAAATTAAGCGTTCTACCAAACAAACAAAAAATGCGGTTGGAAAGCTCGCCAAGTACGCAGTGCGTTAAAGGAGACAGTTACGCCAACCAGGTTATACATGGGCGCCAACCTACTACCTGCCAAGGTCCTGCGCGTCTGATGCGAGTGTGACGAAGCAGTACACAAGTACGCACGCGATGTAACGCTCAGAAGTCTCGCAGGGGGCGCAGACAAATTGGAGGTTGTGGCTGCTCGACCACTTCGCGTGGGTACCGCTGTTTACTGGCTCTGTGCACGCTGCATCTTCAGGTTTGAGATGGTCGACGTCCGTACGCGATGCAGCCACGGAACATATTAAATGCGAAAGGAAAAGCGTGAGAAGCGTGAAAAGCGTGAGTGAATTCGCACAGTTTGTATCTGATCGACTTAGGTATAGCGTAACGGCCAAAGCATGCGCAAAAGCCGAATTAATGTGAAGATCGCACTAATCGACAAAAGCTGTAATGCAGCAACAGGTTTTGTTGGCCGTAACTGTTCCGCGTTTAATCGAATCCAAATTATGTGCTATGCCTTCCCGAAATAGGACAGCGGGTTGAGGGTTTTTGTAGTAAAGGATGCTGAATTAATTTCCTTCGACGGGCACCTTTGACGTGCAACTTAGTACCGTGTGACTCGGGGGGTTGAAGGCGCTTTTCAAGCTGTAAAAAAAAAAAAAAAACACCTCTTTTTGCTAAGTAAGTCTGTCCTCTCCGCGATACTGGAACTCTGCACTCTAGAGAGAAATAAATCTGCATCTGCGTCTGTGGCCAAGTATAAACAGCCGCGTATACAGTCACCACCCCTGTTTGGTCCATGTTTCAGGACGGCGCAGGTTATGAGTAACGACGACCTGCTCGCCCAGCTGGCCTCCACCGTCGTCTCGCTACCCGCCAAGCGGTCGGTCACTTCTCGCCGGAGGTCCCGCTTCCATGTGAGCGCGCACGTTAACATCGACGCCGCTGTTCGACAATTCGCAGGAATCGCCTGAACGGCGCGTCTTACAGAACGGCGCGTCTTCTGCTTAGCGGTAACATTGCAACAGATGTTACCGTGTAAAAAAAAAAAATTCACCGAAAACATAAGCAATCTATACGCGTGTAAATATCTTCACGGTCGCTGTTCCAAGCAAAAGGCGCCCTCTTACGCCCACTTCATCATAGGTTAATGTCACCCTTTCTTTAATGTCACCATTTTCTTTCGCTCGATCCCACAATTTCTTTCTAATCTGACGAATATGGCGAGCGAATTATTCGCTAATGGCGAAAACTGAACCTTTAAGCTTAGAACAGCGTTTAAAGGTAACTTTGGCGGGATAGTCAAGCAGTTTCAGAGTTATGGGTTCGGGCGTAAATTTGTCAGCTATCCTGTGTCTACACAGGCGATGGATTCTTGCAGTTATCTTACCCTTCATCTCCAGTATACCCTCGAATACCTCTATTTCAACAGACTCAAGAAGCATTTCTGTTGATTCGTGTTGCTGTTTTTTTTTAACACTGTAGACACCGAGCTCGGACCGATGGCTGCGGTTTTGTACATCTTCAATGTTTCCTTCCCATTTTCGCGAGGTTGTTTTCTAACTTGGATATCCGTCTAACGCACTCCGAAATCTTCTTTTCGTTTTTAGCTTCTTGACGATTGAACTAAGTCTAACGCTTGTTAAAAATATTTCATTCTTGAATACACCCGATAATTAGTTTAGCTCTTGGCCTAGGTTCAATTCAGCATCATCACCCGGAAATAAGAAAAACGCGCATGGAGACAAATCAGCTCGCAAAAAGCTTCGCGAAGCGACCATAAGCTAGGCAGCAGAATTAAGCAGACCTCATTACTACGAAATGACTCATCATGGCGTCGGCTCACCTGAAGAATAAGCAGGAACATATTTGAAGGCTGCATCGTGGCGATATTGCGGCGCCCACTGCCGACTGCGCCGTATGCGTTGTTGTTTTATACAGGGTGTCTCATTTCAGCTGCACCAAATGTTTAAAAATTGTCTGTGGCAGATAGCACAATTATAATCCTTGGTCTAAACTACTCGATGAGGCGGACGTTACTTCCACGAGAAATCAAAGCGACTAATTGAATAATTAACATAATTATACTAATTAACTGTTTAATTAAGTATTTAACGGCACATCCTTCAATCTACGAAATATAGGCGCGCCGAGTTCGCAAGGCGTATCCACTTGGAACGAATTCTCAAGACTGAACCAGTTTCGAAGTATTAATTTTCAAGGTGTCCAACGAAATGCATGGGCGTTCCAGTTAACTTTTTGAGGAAAACGCTGTTCTATGCATTGAAGCACAAAAGTAACTGGAACACCAATGCATTTCGTCGGACACTTTGAAAATTCATATCTCGAAACTGGTTCAACTCTGAGAATTCGTTCCAAGTAAATACGCCTTGCGAACTCAGCGGCTATAATTCGTAGACTGAAGAATGTGCCGTAAAATAATTTAAAAGTTAATTAGTGTAATGATGTTGCTTATTCAATTGGGCGTTTTGATTTCTCGTTGAGGTAATGGGGGCCTCATCGAGTAGTTTAGATCAAGGATTATAATTGCGCTATCTGCGACAGGCAATTTTTAAAAATTTGATGCAGCTAAAATGAAACTCCCTGTATAGAGTCGCTCCCCGTTGCCGCCACCGATGCTCCCACAGAGCACTTATGCCCACGTTACAGTAGCGACAACGTTACAGGTAGCATTCGTCAATCGATGCTGGATGCATCAGCAGGTCCATTTTGCCGATAAATAGATACAACTTATGCTGATGGTAAAACAACGGCGGGAAACTCCAAGGACCTGCTGAGCTCGAGGTCGCGGGTCTTATTCCGGCAGCGGAGGCCACAATCCGATGGGGGCGTATAATGCACTGACGCTGCTGTACCGTGCATAGGGAGCACGTTAAGGAACCTCAGGTGGTCAAAATAAATCCGGAGCCCTCTGTTACAGCGTGCCGGCCTCCTAATGAAATCGTTATTCCTTTTTACACGTAAAAGCCAAAATTTAGTTTTACGTTGTGATGCCAAGACCATACATGAGGGCAGTTTTCTCAGCTGGTCCCGCACATTCTGCATTTGTATAGTAATTGTAGTAACTAAGACTCGAGCTCAATTGCTGGCATCCAAGGCCATTTAAGAGAGTAAATATAGCTATCGCATTGCTGCCAATGAAGGCATATGAGGCTAAAAGATGGTTGCATTAAGAAGTCTTATTGATTGAACATATAACCGGACTAATATATGCACTGGCTCTCCTTGCACTGACCTCAACGCGGCACTTTCCTGGACAGACCATGCAGGAAGCGAGTCCCGACGAGGCCTCCCAACTGTCGGCCCAGGCCTTCGCGGCACGGCGCCGTCCCTCGACGGTGCGGAGGCGCCTGTCGCGCATGCTCTCTTTCTCGGGGGCAGCAGGAACGAGGCGCAAGTCCCGCGCAAAATCCATCTGCCTGCCGAAACTGCGGCCCGTTGAGGTTCCTCCAGCCTGGTCGGCGCCGGTAAGACAGGCGCGCGTACGGCTTTAAAGAAAGGACGAACTACACGTATGCGCGCCGGCGCACGGAAGCTCGCGCCCACGCGCCTTGCATGTGCCGCGCTTCGCGAGTTATGGCGGTTTGAACCTACAACATGCGTGCCAGCACGCACCCTCTTGGCTCACATATTCGCCTTGGTAGGCATCGTTTCGTCTGGTTTCTCGTGCCAAACATACCCAAGCCAAGACAATCCATTAGCAACGATCCCGTTGTTGCCGACGCGCCTCGTTAGGCCTACGCGCGCGGGAATCGCACAACAAGCTCGGAAATTGGACGCGCTGTGCGCTCATAAGTGACGTTTCAGGTGAGTTTAGAGAAAGCGAAAGCTCATTTCAATAGTTACTGGTGATCAACGCGAGTGAGAACATAGCCATCACGAGTATTCACGCTGAAGCGGGAGCCATGGGTGACGCCATGTTGGACAGCGCTATTTCTTAGAGTGGGTAAACATTAGATATCTGTGCTCGAACCGCGCATCGACGCGTACGATGTGTGCTGCACCACATGCCCATGCATGCGTGAGGCGCGTGGGCGCGAGCTATCGCGCGCCGGCATGCGTACGTGTAGTTTGGCCTGTAGGGCCCCGTTACTCATTGAGCGCGGCGCCAACGGCGTTGAGCGTGAGCGAAAACTCGCTATCTCAGCGGGGCGTGTGCCACGTTTCTACCAGTCACAGAGAAGCGTGTGCCCGGTGCTTTCTACCACTCATAGCGCGGGGACCCGGCATCCGCGGCAGCGGCGTTGCCGGCCGGCCGGGCGGGGCAAAAAAAAAAAAAAAAAAGCAGAACGCTCGCCTTGCTGCATAACGTTCGCCGCGAGCGTTTCCCGGTAATCTTTACGGCTAAATGAGCTTCAGTTGCAGTCAGGGATCTTTGAATGATATCACCTTCTACTCTTATAGATGAAGCTAGTATCTCCAACTTTTTATTTTTTAGTATATAGATGCTATACGGAAAGATCTCCCACACTTAAAAATTGCAGCGGGACTTGTAGTTTTTAGTTGCAAAAAGTATGCAATAATAAAATGGCGTCAATTGCGACTAGAAACAAATTAACGTTTACAGAAGTTATAAAATCTTGAAGCAATAAAACTTAACACTGCAAATCTTGACACTGAATCTTTATACAATGAGTAACCACATGACATAAACAACAAAAATATATATCAGAGTAGGGATAAAGTTTACACAGTAGCAATATAAGTTGTAAGTGCACATTGGTACGATGGTGAAAATATTGCATGAGCCGTTTAACTACCCCAAATTTTCACACCCGCAAAAAGAACAATTTGTTTGCCGTTGTTTCTGCGCGATATTGCGGGTGAAGGAATATTCTGGAAAGAAAGTTTAGTGGTTCGGGTTTATTGAGGCTACTTCTGCCAATGACATAACTGTAATGTAGATTTTTAATAGGCGCTATATAATGATGCCATGGTTGTACCAGATAATTTTATTTAGTGCGTGGAGATTTAAATCAGTAAAGATGGGGGTATCATCAGCGTTATAAGGAGCCGATGCAATAATATGAACAGCGTAATTTTGGACGTGCTGCAATGGAGCTATACATGGTGTCTGAACTATCATGCACCAACATTTAAAAATATGCAAATGCAACGTAGCTTTACAGAACCAAGGTAATGTTGTTGGCCGTCGCTTGGCGACTGAGAATATTTTTTGCATTTCGCCTCATCAGATAATTAGTCTGAATTAATCAACTTCTCAAATATTATAATTAGATGAAAGGTATCAGTGAGAAAATTGTAGAGCAACATGAAAAACTCCCCATACAGTTTTCTGTTGCTCAATACGTGCTGCGTAAAAGTGTTTTTCCGAGCGTGAAAGAAGCCCGCGAATACACTCAAAGTGCTTGGAAGGGTTGGTCGCGCGGCAATTTCTCGCAATTTTGCAGCATAGAGTGGGTATACCGGCTCTAGCGGAAAAGCTGGGCGAAAAAATTGGAAACCGCCTAGGCGTCGGCATGTGGCTACCTGTAGCTTTGGTGACGCTAAAGATAATTCAAGAATGATGCAAAACATTCAGAGCCCTTCCACTACTCTGAAGATGGAAGCCAGCGAAGCTGTGACTATGATGGCTCTGCTATAATAAATATTGCTATGGTGAATTTATGTATTACTATTATTGACTATATTAAGCGTCTTCGGCATGTTCGTCAAAGAGCAAGGACACCGGCGTCTTGTTTTCGCCCGCCGCGATGGCCATGCGTTTGCTGCGCCAAGTCCGCCCCATCGTCATATACTAGCGTATGAGGCACAGCGTTCATAGCAGCACCACGCTGCATGGCATCGTTAGGATCCTGGAAGATGTGGTTAAACGAGCGTCCGTCCCATCGCGAGTCCAAAAGGCAACTGCTGATAACAGCGCTAGCGCGATCTATACGTCACGAGACATAAGGGCACAACGATTGGTGGGACTGCCGCCACCGAGTATCGCGACACTTGTGAAAGAGGCATCGGGCGGTGGCGACAATGGGCCATCCATCATTCATTTTGACACCTGTGCTAAGGCACTTTATGCATAAACCCATATATATCCGCCGCCGAAAATTGTTGTTCTATGCGTCGTTTTGTCCGCGGACGCGATCCGCTAGAATCTAGCCATACATACGGCGTCGCTGTAAAACAAGTATTTACACGTATCAATTCATCATCATCATCATCATCATCAGCCTATATTTTATGTCCACTGCAGGACGAAGGCCTCTCCCTGCGATCTCCAATTGCCCCTGTCTTGCGCTAGCGTATTCCAACTTGCGCCTGCAAATTTCCTAACTTCATCACCCCATCTGGTTTTCTGCCGACCTCGTCTGCGCTTCCCTTCTCTTGGTATCCATTCTGTAACCCTAATGGTCCACCGGTTATCCATCCTACGCATTACATGGCCTGCCCAGCTCCATTTCTTCCGGTTAATGTCAACTAGAATATCGGCTATCCCCGTTCTCTGATCCACACCGCTCTCTTCCTGTCTCTTAACCTTAGTCCTAAGATTTTTCGTTCCATCGCTCTTTGTGCTGTCCTTAACTTGTTCTCGAGCTTCTTTGTTAACCTCTAAGTTTCTGCCCCATATGTTAGCACCGGTAGAATGCAATGATTGTACACTTTTATTTTCAACGACAGTGGTAAGCTTCCAGTCAGGATTTTGTAATGCCTGCCGTATGCACTCCAGCCCAATTTTATTCTTCTGTAAATTTCTTTATTACGTAGGGACAATCGTAAAGTTCATTTAGCATACATGGGATAAAATTCCGATGGCAACTTATAAAATTTACTGTATGTGAAAGGGTGCGTTTGCAGGCGCCTTGACTAGATGGCGCTACCATACCGAGGTAGGCTTTGATTTGCGTTTGATTGCATGTCTCGTCTGCGCTGGAGAGCGCCTGCATAGCGTAGCAGCATGGCGGTGCCCTTGCGGTTATCGATTTCGCGGCGTGGGCGCAGTGGGGATCTTTTCCTCTGCGTTTGTGTAAGGTAATCCAGGGCCTTCGTACAGACGTCGTGGGCAATTAGCTACGAACCGGATTTGAGCCCTGCTTTCGCAACTCGTGTGAATCAACCTAGCATTCGCGTTTGCATTTAATTTCGCCGCTACCACGCGGCACATCTCCACCTTTTTTACCACTGAAAAAAATCATCATTTCTGCGATTATGGTTACTACTGTGCTCTCCTTCGGTTCCTTTTGTCCCCGTCTATCACGCTGTAGCTACTATGAAGCGTCACCAACTCGCCCAATTTTCCATTTTAATGAATGGTTACAGTGACGTACATCACTGTGTTCGGTCAATCGGTGATGGCAAGTTTCGGTAGGAGCACGGCGTCGGTTCTAGCTTCTAAACACCGAGCTCGCGTTCTTCTTAACGTTACAGTAGATATGCGGTACCTGTCGAAAGTTGTGGGCGCTTTGTGCCCGAGCGATAACGCGTCTCGTACTAGGGTACACGCATGCGGAATAACGGGTTAGCGTAGCCATAAGCGTGAGATGATGACGATGGTTTTTAAGTCAGCCCCTTTGAAACGGGGCGGTGACAAATAGTTAAATAGCCTGCTTGAGTTATTCATGTATGCTATACATGTTCTTCATTCTATTTTGTATACATCTCCATAAGCTTGCTTTCTCTTCGTCTCTTCCTCAAAACTTCTCTATCTTCCTTGTAACGCTACCTGTGCCTGTAACGGATCCACTCGTACCAATTTCTTCCCTGCTTATTTTTTTAAGCAATACTCTAACTGGCTCTTGCTTATCTTGACTGCTGACCGGTTAATGCATGCGTCCACTTTAAACCCAAGCGCTTCTAGAAAGTGTACGTTACCTGCGGTTCTCACCGGGTGAATTCCTTCGCATTCCATTGCGATGTGCTGAGTGGTCTACGGATTTTTGCTGCAGAATACACATGACTCATCTTGTTGCGAGTATTCGCTCCGGTATATTCTTGTCCTTAGGAATCCAGCTCCAACCTCATATAGCAAGGCACTGCCCTTTTTGTTATCGTACAGATCTCTCCTAATTTCTTTCTTCCCTGTCTTGTAAATCTCCGTGGTATTTTTTTGTTTCCATTCTTTGCATCCAATTCGTTGTCTCTGTTTCTCTCACTTTCTTTCTGATGTTTCCTTGTTGTCTATATCCACTTTCAATTACCCGGTACGTGATCGCCAACCTTGTTGACCTCTTCCCCCATTCTGTACGTGTCCACGCTTTTCAAGTACAGATACTTGAGCACTTAGCCGCCCCTTTATTTTCATCCATGTTCCTGAGCGTTTCTCCAAAACTCATTTTGCTCTGCGCTTCTCTGATTTTAAAAGAGGCCCAGCCCATGTCACCCTGCAGTGCCGCATTTGTGGTTTTACCGTGGGGTTCCAACCGGCCTACCGATCTTTCGTTAACTTCTAACCCCGACAAGATATCCGATTTTAAGTGCAGAAAGGCATTCGCGAACGCGAGCGCTGGTACCATTGCTCCTTTCCCGATTCCATGCACCACCTCGTATTTATTGCGGCCCCAAAGTGCTTCATGTTTCATTATTGCTGTATTCCGCTTCCCCTTTATTTTTAGTTGGTGCTTGAGTATGTCTTTTCAGCGTGTGTGTATAGCCGAGGTATTTATATTGCTTGACTGTGGGTATGGCTTGCTGTTGAATTGATACCACGTAATTTCTCGTCTCTTCATTAAAGAGCATAATTCCCGATTTCTATGAGTTTAACTTAAGGCCAAGGTTTGTCGCTGCTTTGCCACACATATTCGCAAGTCTCTGTAAATCTCTTGCATTGTCGGCTACTAGCACTTTGTCGTCAGCATACATCAGTCCGGGATCTTTTCGCTGCACCAATTCTCATTACGCTTGTAGGATAAGTCAAACCCTAATTCACTGTTTTCCAGGCGTCTATGCCTTACAGATAAAGCATGAACACCAATGGAGATAGAGGACATCCTTGCTTCAGTCCTTGGTGAATTTTTGCGTGAGCAGTTTGATTGGTGGCGCAGAGCTCAACCAGACAAAACAAAGCTAATATTGAAATAACCAAGTGTATTCTACTTCGCTGCTGCCCTACGTTTTCGGCAACGACGTAATCGTGCATACGGTACAACTTCAGTGTTTTATTCAACAAGGTCAATCATGGAACACGAAAACGTGTTTATCAGGCATGGAGGTAAGATGAAGCGTCACAAGATGTCGCTGCGAGCGTCCAGTAATTCGGTATTACGCTAACGCCCTTACTTATAACAAAATGCCGGACACGCTAAAGATCTCTGTAAGCAGACACTGAACGTTTTCTGTTAGCTCTACGCATATAGTTGTGCTTACTTTAATAATCAAGGACTGACGGCTTACTGCAGCTGTCGCCATTTGACTGGATACAAGGACTTAGAAGGAGAGCAAATTAGGGGCTGCAGGGGCCTTTAGCAACCCTTTTTACTGTGGCTACTCTGACTCACGTGCTAGGAAGCGGAGCAATCATAATTTACGTACATATCGGAAAGGGTAATGTAACTCCTAGTTTATGTATTTTAATTCAGTGCCACCGATGTGGCGTCAATTTGGTGAAATTCGTGACTATCGCAGCGATAATTACCGCAATGAAATCATTGCTCGTTTGATGTTTCTCGAACTACCATTCGCGTAGCACCGAGCCCCGATCACGCGCCGGCTGACGGCGCACGATGCGACCGCGGCAGGACAGCGTCAGAGACGTTCAACTGTTGGCTCCACGTTCGGCATCGCGGAGGCCGCCTCTGCCGCCCAGAGCCGGCGCACGTCCCAAGCGCTGGGGCGGTTCGTCAAGCCGGCACTTCGGCAGGAAACCGCGACTCCAGGTGCTCCCACGGAGACCGCGGTGGGCGCAGCGCCTACGGACACCGGCAAGTCGGAAGGCGCTACTCCATTCCGCGTGCGGTCACTCTCCACTGTGGGCCCGGGGAAGAACATGGATGCGGTGAGTGGTAATCGCGTCTATAAATAGAGGTGTATTGTTGCTCGCCTTGTAGGCAAAACAGCAGTCTTAGTGTACCTGCTGATGCTCCAAAACAGAGCAGAGTTGCTCAAAGGTCCGTCATTTTCTTCAAAAGCTATGCGCTATAACTGCTCGCGCGCGAAAGCGCCAAACGAAGTATTATTTTTACAGCAAAGCTGTAAACCTCTAGTTGGTCGGGGTCTGTGCTCACCAAAAAACAAACGGCAGCTTGAGGGCTTTGTGTTTGAGTTTCCGCGTAACATAATTATGTTTTCTCGTATATTCAAGTTGCATTCCGATGCTATCACGTCCGCAGGTTGTGTGTATTTTCTGACGCGTTTTACTTCGAGAAATATAATTAGTTAAATAAGGCACTTGCGCTAGGCGGAGGGCCTACAAGAATGAGGGTAGTAAAAGCTCGTTAGTTCGGATTTCTAGGGACCGGAAAAAATGTCCGAATTAACCGAATGTCCGAATTATCGAATGGTCAAAATAAACACAATAAACGCACGAGCTTTTCAACATACCTTTACTGCACAAAGTAATTACGGATGCTTGTCTGTTTTTGAGCAGAAATCCGCGCGGACACAATTTTTCTGAGCCCTTCAAGGTGCTCAGGAGCTCGCATGCTGTCTGCAGTGCCAAAACAAAATTCTTCAAGGACGACGAGGGCCTCCGCGGCTTCCTGCACAATGCGAGGCGGCCTGTGCGGCTGCTCCTCTTGAGGCTCCTCTTCATTCTCGGATTCGTCACCATGTATGACCTCCTTCACGATTTGCTCATCAGTCAGAGAGCCGGCAGTGGTAACGCCATCATCAATGCCAATATAATCGTCGAGTGTCACTGCATCAGGCAGAACACTTCCGAAATCCTGCCCGTCGTCGGCACCGTCGTTTGGCGACACTTCGGCCGCAGTAGCATCGCTGGAGTCGGGCACACCAAAGCCACTGCGCCTGAAACAGTTAGCGATGACGTGCGCAGGTGTATTCTGCCACACATGCGCAAGAATGCTAACTGCGCTCAGGAGACTCACGTCGTATTGTTTGCCGAATTCATGGCACAGGAGCATACGTTTTAACACGCGCCGACGGTACTTGGTTTTCACGTATTGGATTATGCCCTGGTCCACGGGTTGAAGCGCCGATGTCGTATTCGGCGGCAAAAAAAAAAAAAACTTGAATGTTGTTCAGTCCGATGGCACTGTTATGTGCACTGCAGTTGTCCAGCCCGATTAGCACTTTGTGGTTCTTGGCAGAGAACTGTCGATCCAACTTTTGGTTCCAAGTTGCAAAACTTTTCACCCGTCATCCACGCTTTTCGGTTGGGACGGTAATCAACGGGAACAGTGTTAATGTTCTTAAAGCAACGTGGCTTTTGTGCCTTTCCGATGACGAGAAGCGGCAAGCGCTCTGTCCCCGTCATGTTGGCGGCTAAACGTACGGTCACTCGTTCCTTACTTCTTTTGCCGCCGACACAAGGATCCCCTTTCATAGTCACGGTTTTGTCTGGCAAAGGTTTAAAAAACAGTGCTGCCTCAACAGCGTTAAATGCGTTATTCGGATCGTAGGCAGCAAGGTGCTCCAGCAGCTGAGCACTCTTCCAGTTGTTGACCACGTCTTCGTTCACGGCACCTCTTTGGCCGCAAAGGTCTTGAAGACGAGGCCGTGTCTTTCTCTGAAGCGTGCACACCATCCTTCTTATGCTTTGAAGGAATCGATGTCCATCATCGCTGCAAACTTTTAAGCTTGTGGCATAATCAGCGGTCCACTCAACGGCAGGTTCGCATTACGCGTGCTAACCACCCACTGAAGAAGGGCTTCTTCCAACTTTGGATGAGCTGCTGTTCGTAGCCGCTTTCTCGATGCGCCGAACTTCTCACCTTCAAACGCCTGAAGAATTTGCTCTTCATTTTTGACATATGTACTAAGAGTACTTCTTTTAACATCGTGCTTCACCATCACTTCTTGTCGAGAGAGCCCGTTTTTCAGGGCACGCAAAACTTCTACTTTGGTGGCCAATTCCTTGGCCACCAAAGTCACTTGGGCCGCTTCGCCGGCGTTGCCATCGGCGGAGAGTGCGATCACACGAGCGCTCAGCAGGAAAGCACCAGCAACGATTAAGCTGAAGGTGCCGTACTGAATCGTTCCTCGATAAAACGGCCTTCAACGATGCAGCACACCAACGTGCACAAACCAACAAAGTGGCACAGTCATAACCAACACGCTAAACGGAAGAAAAAAAAAACAACAGAGAAGGCGTTCATCCAGCCTTAAGTCAAGCTAAGTCGATAATTGATGCCCATGGCGACGCTGCATTTCAGCTTCACTGATGTTCCCAATACTTCTGTTTTTCGTTTTCGAGCCTGGCTACTGGCCCGAAAGTCGCCGAATTATCCGATTTGCGGTCAAATCCGTCCGAAATAACGAGCGCCCAGTCTCGTAGAGTGATGCGTATATTTGCAGGGACCAGATGGCACGTCCGAATCAACCGATTTTCCGAATTAACGAGAGTCAAATTAACGAGCTTTTACTGTATATGATGCACTTTCGCATTCGTGCGTGCGCACGTGCTGAAATTGTGCCCACGATGTATCTGTCCTTGATGAGCGGGGGCTCTGGCCGTTGCATCTGTCGCACAGCGTGTGCCGCGACTGTATTCGACATTATGGCAAACACTGTCCAACAACGGTACCGCTACCTATCGGTGGCGGGCACTCAGACAAACATCAAATGGCAGCTGGAAGAGGGCTTTGTCTTTCAGTTTCGGCGTCACATATTTATGTTTTCTCGTATATTCGAATAACATTCCCAAGCTATCATGTCTGCAGCTTGTGTGTCAGTCGTACTTTACGCATTTTTATGATGAAATTTACTTTTACACATTGATTTAGTTCAATAAGGGACTTGCACTTGGTGGAGCGCCTAGAAGAATGAGGATGTATACTGCACTACCACACACGTGCGTGAGTGCGTGACGTACAGTAAACCGCAAATGTTTACGGACCGCGGGATCAGACAAAACGGTGAATATTCGAGCTGTTTGTGAATGTAGCTAGCAAAACCTCCCAGCACTATGTTGCTCACATGTACTAACTAGTGCAGGGTGGAACTGAAAATACCACGTTGTTTTCCCAGGCTGCTGAGATATTCAACTTTTTTTCGGAGCCAGCGGTCCGTAAGCTTTTGCGGTTGACTGTACGTCGCTTGCGGTGATGGTGCTTGTGTAACATCGGCATCAGCTACGGTGTACATCCACTTTCACGGGGTGGAATGGAGGCGGAATTTTTTTTCTTATTCTCGTCGTGATCGACAACAAGCGAGACACTTGTTCGCACGGACTGCGCAAGTTGACTTCTATGATTACACGCTCCTTCAGCTCAAAACTTAAAACAACACAGTATATTGCAATTGCAGGGGACAACAGTATTTTTGCAGGGGAAAAGCTGCTGGAGAAGATGCAGTAACAGCCGATCTAATCAAAGATGCAATAGATATAATGCTTGAAAAGCTTGCGGCCCTTTATACACAAGGCCTCCCAACTTCAAGTGTACCAGAGAGCTGAAAGAACGCCAACATTATACTAATCCATAAGAAGGGAGACATTAAAGAATTAAAGAATTATAGACCCATTAGCTTGCTTTCAGTATTGTAAAAAATATTCACCAAAATAATTTCCAATAGAATCAGGGCAACACTTGACTTCAGCCAACCAAGAGAACAGGCTGGCTTCAGGAAGGGATATTCTACGATGGATCATATCCATGTCATCAATCAGGTAATCGAGAAATCTGCGGAGTACAATCAACCTCTCTATATGGCTTTCATAGATTATGAAAAGGCATTCGATTCAGTAGAGATACCAGCAGTCATAGAGGCATTGCGTAATCAAGGCGTAGAGGAGGCATACGTGAATATCTTAGCAAATATCTACAAGGATTCCATAGCTACCTTGATTCTCCACAAGAAAAGTAGAAAGTTACCTATCAAGAAAGGAGTCAGGCAAGGAGACACAATCTCTCCAATGCTATTCACGGCATGCTTAGATGAAGTATTCAAGCTCTTGGACTGGGAAGGCTTAGGAGTGAGGATCAACGGCGAATATCTCAGCAACCTTCGGTTTGCAGATGACATTGTCCTATTCAGCAACAATGGAGACGAATTACAACAAATGATTGAGGACCTTAATCGAGAAAGTGTAAGAATTGGGTTGAAGATGAATATGCAGAAGACAAAGATAATGTTCAATAGCCTGGCAAGAGAACAAGAATTCAGGATCGCCAGTCAGGCTCTAGAGTCTGTAAAGGAGTACGTTTACCTAGGTCAATTACTCACAGGGGACCCTGATCACGAGAAAGAAATTTACAGAACAATAAAATTGGGTTGGAGTGCATATGGTAGGCATTGCCAAATCCTGACTGGGAGCTTACCACTGTCGCTGAAAAGAAAAGTGTACAATCATTGCATTGTACCTGTGCTAACATATGGGGCAGAAGCTTGGAGGTTAACAAAGAAGCTCGAGAACAAGTTAAAAACCGCACAAAGAGCGATGGAACAAAAAATGTTAGGCGTAACGTTAAGAGACAGGAAGAGAGCGATGTGGATCAGAGAACAAACGGGGGTAGCCGATATTCTAGTTGACATTAAGCGCAAGAAATGGAGCTGGGCAGGCCATGTATTGCGTAGAATGGATAACCGGTGGACCATTAGGGTTACAGAATGGATACCCAGAGAAGGGAAGCGCAGTCGAGGTCGGCAGAAAACCAGATGAGATGATGAAGTTAGGAAATTTGCAGGCGCAAGTTGGAATAGGCTAGCGCAAGACAGGGGTAATTGGAGATCGCAGGGAGAGGCCTTCGTCCTGCAGTGGACATAAAATATAGGCTGATGATGATGATGATATTGCAATTGTACCATAATGGAATGTTTATCCAGCATGCAAAAGCGCTTTCTCTCGTGGCCAGCGTAGACAAGCGCGTTCTCTCCATGCCCGGGAGGCACGGAATATTTGTTGCGTCCACGCTAGCGGCAAACCATAGGAAACCTCCAGAACCAGGCTGCCTTCTGATACGTCGCGTCTAGACAATGAATAACTACATGGTGAATGTAGAAAATGGAACGTTTATTGTTTGCTTTGCAGCGGTATATATAGGGGTTGATGACGTACACTTCACGTGTTCTAGGTTACCAGCCGCAGACACATCATCTTTTCCCCTACAGGTTGAGGCGGACAGGGGCTTTGTGTTGCCGGTAGACCTTCGGAGTGAAGTCTCTGGGCTAGGGGCTTGCACCTCATGTCTTTGCATCTCAAGACCGGAAGGTCCTGCCATCGCGTTCTCGTTTGTCTGTCGATCTTGTTCTGTCGGTTGATCATTCCCGGGTACTTCTCGTCTTCGTTGAACCCCTTGCTGAGTGTCAACGGTGATCATTCTTGCTCCCTATTGGTCCCTCACTGTAGCCGGTATTCATTTCGATCTCGTCCAGTCTCGGGTCCAAACACGTTGACCCTGTTGCCAATTCTGTGGACTCTTGTACTGGCGCTCTGGGTTTCTTGTTTGCTAGTTCGGCGTGACGCAGTCTATCTTCGTTCTTATTTGTTATCCCAGTAGTAACTCTGCCGGAGACTTGCCTTCTTTGAGAGGGGTTCGACAGCATGTACATAAGAATCTGGCAAGCCTTGTCTGTAATTTGCCCTGTCTCGTTTTCTTTAGTCCTTCCTTGACTGTGCGAACTGCCCTTTCTGCCAAACCGATGAACTGTGGATGATATGGGGCCGTGGTGAGGTACTGTATTTGATTCCTATCCATAAAGTCCCGGAAAAACGCACAGGTAAACTGCGTCCAATTGTCGGTTACTACGGTTCTGGGCAGACCGAACCTCGTAGGGCATCCCCAGTGGTTTCTGACGTGGCTGACATCAGAGGCAGTGTTTCGATCCATTTAGTTGTAGCGTCTACTGCAACTAATATCATGTGCTCGTCCACTGATCCTGCGAAATCTAGATGCAGGCGGCTCCATCTTTCGTTCAGGACTGGCCATGATACTGGCCTATGTCGTGGAGGCATTGGCGCGGCTTCTATACAGACTGCACAGGCTCGTACTAGGCGTTCAATTTCCCCATCAACGTTTGGAAACCAGAACAAAGATCTGGCTGTCTTTTTTATAGCTGCCATCCTCTAGTGATTCTCGTGTGAAACATTTAAGACAGGTATGATTGCAGCAGTACGTATGACAATTCGATCAGATACTGCATGATCGTCAGTTCTTGTCTCTTGTTGAAATAGGGCCGGTATCGTCGTTGGTACTCCATTAAAGAATTTGGCCAACCTTGAACAATCCACTGTTTGACTTGAAGAAAAGTAGGATGATAGTCCGTCAGCTGTATTAGGTCCCGTGGTGTGATAGTTTTGCTTGTTAGGAAGTCTGTGTACAGCACATACTCTGGGTTTTCTTGCAGGCCCTTAGATTCTTCATTGGTCTGAAGTGGCAGCCGGCTCAGTGCATCAGCATTGACGTTGTCTGTACCCTTGCGGTACTCTAAGACGTATTGATAATTGTCCAGCAAGAGGGACCATCTTTTATCCTGGCTGCCGCCATGGGAGGAATGGCTTTGTTCGGATTGAAGATACCCGTGAGCGGTTTATGATCTGTCACCAAATACAAATTTGTTTCCGTACAAATAGTTTTAAACCTGGTCACCCCAAAAACAAGTGCCACCGCTTCCTTTTCCGGTTGCGAATAGTTTCGTTCCGCTTGGTTTAACGTTCTGGAACGGAATCCTATGGGGTAGTCAATTTCATTTACACGGTGAGAGAAAACCGCGCCAACTCCTACTGCTGACGCGTCACATTCCAACCTCATTGGTTTTTTTCGGGTCGAAGTGGGCTAGAAACTTCGAAGTCTGGATTGCTTCTTTGACGTGCTTGAAGGCTGTCTCTTGTTTGTTTGTGGCGGTTCAGTCTAAATCCATTCTCTCGTAACCGCTGCAGCACTTTTCGGAGTAGTGTGAGGTCATTTTTCTTCTCTGCTATGGTGGTATCGTCAAGCTAAATTTCGACACCTGGCAGATCCCTGAAGAGCAAGTCCATTCGTTTTTTAAAGATGGCTGGCTCTGAACTTACTCCAAGGGGAAGTCTGTTGAAGCAGAATAGGCCCTTGTGGGCGTTGAGCACAGTCAATTCTTTAGCCTTGTCGTCCAAGGGTAGTTGATTGCAAGCTTCTGTCAAGTCAAGAGTGATGACTACTTCGCCGCGGTTTAGCCGTGCGAAAATGTCTTCTACCCGTGGAAGGGGATATTGTTCAGTAACCGTAGCTGTGTACACCGTGAGACGGAAATCTCGAAACACGGATGGATCCATCCGGTTTCACAACAGGCACGATAGGTGTGGCCCATTCCGCAGTCGTTACTGGTGATAAGATGCCATCTGCCACCATTCGGTCCAGCGCTTCCGAAACCTTGTGCACCAAGGCATAAGGTAGGAAACGAGCCTCACAAAAACGAGGAGTAGCTTGCTTTTTGAGTTGGAATTTCACGGGTGGGCCGGTGAATACCTCCGTAGAGGCAAATACATCCCTGAATTCATCCAGTAAAGTCGGTAGAGCTTTATCCGTTTGTGCTTGAATCATGGATATCAGGTTGGGTTTCAGCATAGCTACCCCAGATTGGTTGGAGGCTTTTATAATGTCTCTTCCACAAAGTGCCGGGCCGGGGATGTCGACGACGACTAAAGATCCGGCGACCGTCTGTCCATAACATGACTCAGTCATGCGTACTTGACCCGCTACGGGGAGCTCTAGCCAAAAACATGATAATCGAACAGTCGTGTTCGTTAACTGCGGCCAATGATGTCGATGCTGCCGAAACACCGATGTTGAGACGACGCTAACTGGTGATCCGGTATCCACGATCATGCGAAGTGGTACCGCATTCCAGACAATTTCTTTAAACACAGGATTCACTATGTCTCTGGTGCTGTCTTGATGTGCCACGAGAGTCTAAAATGCTTCGTCGGTTGATCGGTCATCGGCATCCGCCAACATGGCGTAGGTACCGCGAGGCTTACCTCGCGTTACAGAACGGCACACCCGGGCAATATGTCCGCGCCGACCACATTTCCGACATATGGTTTGTTGATGAAAACACGCTTCTTCGGAATGTGTGTCATTTCCGCACTCTGGCACTTTCGAAGAGGCTGCTGAAATCTTCCTTCTCGAGACGGCATTCTCGTATAATGGACCAACCCCTGTTCTGAGGCGTGCATGTTTCTGACGTTTTCGCTCGCGTTCTGTGCAGAAGTGACAAAGTCTTCTGCCTCCGACAAAATGAAATCACGTTTGGTGAGTAAATGCCGCTGTACATATTCATCTGAAACGCCGCAAACGAATCGATCACGGAGCATACGCTGTAGAGAAATTCCAAAATTCCACTGTTCGGCCAGACGCCGAATCTCTGCGATGAAGTCTTGTACTGTTTCGCCGGGTTACTGCCACCGCATAAAAATGCGTAACTTGCGGCTATCTCATTGACTTCCGTCGCATAATAATCCTGCAAACATTCAATGGCTTCTTGATAGATAAGGGTATTGACTTGCCTTGGGTGACATCGTCCCTGACTGACCCGTACTGCCGCGTCGGGCAACGAAGATATCAAGATGCCGCGTCGCGTCGTCTCGTCTGTTATCTCTTGCACTTCCACGTACGCCTCCAGTCGAATCTTGAAGGTCGTCCAAGTATTCTCGATGCCATCGAACACCGGTGGTTTTCCGAGGCTCATCCTTGCCTTCCATTGCGTTGTGAACCCGCTGCGTTCGGCTTCTTTCTCGTCGCCACTGATACGTCGCGTCTAGACAATAAATAACTACATGGTGAATGTAGAAAATGGAACGTTTATTGCTTGCTCTCCAGCGGTATATATATAGTGGTTGACGATGTATATGTCACGTGTTCTAGGTTGCCAGCCGCAGACACATCACCTTCCATGCAGATGGAAGGTGATGTTCAAATAGATGGCGATGATGCAGATGGAAGGTAGCCGGTAGCCCATATAGCATTGAAACGTGTGAATAGCGCCATTTGATAGTCACTGTGGAGGTTTTTAATCATGTCGTAGATGGTTCTTTCAGGACCCGGTGCAGAACTCTTGCATACGTTCAGGGATGCTCCTAGCTCGGCGATGTAAAAATAGTTTAAGGGTGATTTTGTGTGCATTTACGGTCGAGGGTCTTACGTTCGGCTATTTCTCTGTGTTTAAGAGATGATTTTGAACACTGAATGGAGCTAGAAACACACTTGAAGTGTTTACCAAGAGCGTTGGCCTGGTCTTCTAAGCTGTTTCCTTGTTCATTGACCAGCTGTAATTGATGTGTTACCTGCCCCTTCAGCCTTCTTAGGCCATTCCATGCTTTGGACTCCTGTGTGTAGAATTTTATGCCAAAGAGAAATCTTTCCCAGCTAGCCTTCCTTGCCGGTCGCCGCATCTGCCTTCCCTGTGATTTTACAAGTTTAAATTCTCTTATATTTACTGCAGTCGGAGAGCGACGCAGTACGCCTCACGCTTTGATTCGTTTCTTTCATGCCAGTCTGCAGTCCTAATTCCACCAGGGGACCCGACTTTTACATGAGACTGTTTGTTCGTGAAATAAAATTTTAAGCTGCGTCGCGAATAAAAGCGGTAAAATACTGCCTCATCAGTACTACAATCTCTACCGCCTCATCAGTACTACAATCGTTGATAACATGTCGTGTTGAATTGGTTGAATCTTTAAAACTTTTTCAGTTAGCCGATGTTATTTTCCAACAAGGGGGCGTAGGCTTGACTGTAAGGGTGCTCTATTAAGTTCCGAGTTTCAGGAAGGTGTTCACTCCCGAATGGATTCTTGACGACATTCCATTCTGTGTAAGAAAGGAGGGTCGCAGGACCAATCGCTATATCTGTGGAAGGATGTTCGCTGCTGCAGTGCCTTTTCCATTGATATGGCTTCCGCGAGAAACTCTGCAACGGTCCTTGGTGGGTTGCGTATCAGGCCTCCGAATAGCTCTTGCTTGACACCACGCATTAAGTTCCTGAGCTTCTTTTCTTCCGGCATGGACGGATCCGCGCGTCGGAAAAGTCAGCACATATCCTCGACAAACATTGCGACGCTATCGTTCGGCCGCTGTACTCTCGCCTGAATTGCAGATTCAGCTCGCTCCTTGCGATCGAGGCTGGCATATGTGTTGATTAGCTGCCGTCGGAATTCGTCCCATGTTGATAGGGCCGCCTCACGGTTCTCAAACCATGTCCGCGCATAGTCCTCGAGGGCAAAGTAGGCGTTGCGTAGCTTGCGCTCCGGAGTCCAGCCGTTGAATTCTGCGACACGCTCAAAGTGATCGAGCCAGTCCTCAACATCCTCGAAGGTGTCCCCATGGAAGGATTTGGGGATTAGCGGCTGATTAAGCACGACCTCGGTCGGTGCAGTTGAGGAAGAAGACGGAACTGATGTACTCATCGTTCTGACTCGGTTGGGTAGAGGCTCGTGCTCCGGTGGCAGTCCTTGAAGTCGACGGCTTGTCCGTACGTGAACAGGAGTCAGCTCGACCGGACTTCGTACTGGGCTTGTAGGCGGGGTTCGATCTGGGAGTGGTAGCATGTACCCAGCACCTCCACCAGAAAAATGTAACGTAGATCGAAGACGGAGTCTTGAAAATAGACGCTTCCCTTTAATGGCGGGCCAGAAGCAGAACGTGCAGCCTACGCGCTTCGTCGTCTTTCACGGCGCCGACCTTTGCGCGCGCCGTCCCGCTGTGCGTGAGCCCCACATCATTGTGTCAATATGAATTCCGGTGGAAGTTGCAGTAAATGAGCAATTTTTTTTATTAAAGTGGCATGCAACAGAGCTTACTAGAAAGTTTTCTATAAATCGACTACTGGCATCACACTGGGAGTCTCCCCAGAAAGTGCTGTGAGCATTAAAATTGCCAGCGACAATGTATAGTTCCGGGAGCTGGTCAATCCGCATGTAAAATTCTGTTTTAACGTGATAGCGTTAAGGGCCCCGCGTCGCAGAAAATCCGGCGTCGATGTCGGCTTGGGCGCGTGCGCGCAGGCGTCGTTGGCCAAAATAATCATCCCGAACCACCTCGACCGCGCAGGCCCTCCGCGTGGCGCAAGGCGTTAGTGAACAAAATTTAATCTTTCAAATTAAAATCCGTCAGACAAATTGTAAAGTACGGCTTAACCACAATCTGCAGACGTGATAGCGTCAGATTGCAATCTCAATATACGAGAAAACATAATTATCTTAGGCGGAAACTCGAACACAAACCTCTTTTCCAGCGTTTCTACAATTCATACAGCGGCATGCCGCGGTGTCTTCTTTGCAAAAACGCCATCCAGATGGCGTTTGCCTCCTTGGCAGCCTAGGGAGCCTACATGCAACGTTGACAGCCGCGCGCGGAGGCGAAGTTGGACAAAAAAGCTGCAGTTGCCGGGATGCCTGATAAGCAGCCAGAGATCTTTGAATGCTATCGCGTTCCAATCTTAAAAGCGAAGCTTAAGTGTCCTCCAAATTTTCACTCCGCAGCATATATTTTATGGCCATAGGACACCTCACTTTTCATTGTCATATTTTAGTACATATATATTTTACGCATTTATACAGCGACTGATTAAAGGTCCCTTTGCAGCCATGTCACATCATTGACTTTATGAGCCATTGTCAGTGTATCATGTTTTTGGCGCTCTTTGCCAGAACTGGCCCTTGCGCCATAAAAACCAAATAATCAATCAAAGCATTTTACTGGCGAACGAAGAACTACCAACAAGCGACAACTGAAACGAGCCAATAAAGATACACAAAAGGAAATTATTTAGTCGAGTTTGATTGAGAGATTAGACTTCTGCAATAACAAATTCATCATTTTTATTGAGAACATGGATACTGTTAGCGAGAAAATGAAATAAATAAAAAAGTCGAAGGGGCGCCACCTATTTTGAACAATGGTGCCTCTCATATGTAAGGTCAACACTGGCTGAGCATCAGATAACGGCACAGAGGGGGGTCGCGTGAGGATTATGTCAACTCGTCCGTCTTGGCATGGGCGATTGAAATTGAGGAGCACCTCCCGGACTTTAGGTTTCCATTTCCTACACAATTAAGTCATATATTGGTAAACAGAATATCATGATATACTTCTGTGCGAGTGATCCAGCGATGTAACTTGTTTTCACATTTTCCTGTAATGACCGTTCAACACTACCGTGGATTTTATTTACACGTCTGTTATTCATCAATGACATCGTACCAAACGTACCTGTAAAAATAAAAATGTTTGCTGACGACTGCATACTATATCAAGAAATTCGCGGTCCGAGTGATCAGGAATCTTTAAATACAGCATTGGCCACACTGCACACATGGTGTGTAAATTGGCAAATGACAATTAATTACAAAAAAAAAACAGTCGCAATGAGAGTGACGCGAAAAAAGAACCGTCTTTGTTTACTTACATGACCGCATTGGTGGTCATGCTATATCAAAGGTCTCTACACATAAATACTTGGGAATAATACTCACATCTGACCTGAAAAGGAATGAACATGTCGAGTACATCGGAAAAAGGGCCATGAAAAAGCTCGGTTATCTAAGGAGGAGGCTTGGAAATGCCACGCCGGACATAAAACGTCTAGCTTACAAGACATTTATTAGACCATGGTTAGAATACGCAGCTGTAGTATGGGATCCCTTTACTGCGTTCAACATAACAAAACTAGAAAGGGTTCAAAGAAAATATATCCGATTTGTCTTTAATAGTTATAGCTGGCAGACGTCACCCTCACTCCTCTTGCAATGGGCGGAACTTGAACGACCACAAAAAGAAGAAATACAGAAAGGTTCAAATTTTTTATTTAGTTTTTCATAAAAAAATGGACTTGACAAGACATTATATATAAAACCAGCATCTCAAAGCGCAGTGCGCTTTTGTCACTCTAAGAAAGTTAGAGATTTTATTAATGGCACTGATACGTTCCAAAATACATTTATTCCAAGAACAACCCGTGAATGGAATTGTTTACCAGCCGATATTGTAGGATATGAAACAGTTGATTTATTTATGAATGCACTGAGGAACCGATCCTGATTTTTGTTCCTGTTGTATTGGTCGTATAATGACTCATTGTATTGTAGAAAATGCAATGTTTTTCTCTGTGTGCCTTGACTTTTCCATTTTTTCGCTATGTCTTTGTGATGTTATATGTTGGAACTTTTTGCCATCGAAAATTATGTATGCCCACTCCTGCGTAAGGCCTGGTACCCAGGCTATCAGTATGAAATAAATAAATATAGTACACACGTAAGAAAAAACTTACATGAATTACACAAATTACACGTAGATGAGCACCCCGCTTTACCCTGAGGATATAATCCGCTTGTGCATAGGCATGCGCACGGGGGAAAGGGCGGGGGGTACACAAAACCAGTGCGCAGTCGTTAGTTATATGTCGCATGAGCTCCTTCGATAGCTCTGTAGAAGCTCCAAGGAGGCAACGCACTGAAATGAGACAGAGCTACTTGCTGACGTCGTCCGTGTTTACTCGCATTCACGCCGAATGCACGCATCGCCCTTGGCTGTGGTCAACGCCTCTGACGGCTGCTCGGGGGGTTTCAACCTTGGAAGAGGTGGGTTCACTCTTCGAGTAGCGTCAGAAGTCGCTGCCTGTTTTCGCCTAGCAACATTTCTGATATAAATTGCTGTTCTAGATCTGTGTTTAGTTGTCTCTACGCAATTGCATGTCAATTACCAGATGTCATCTGAGGCACTTCGAAAACTAGTTTGACCGTAAAAACCACGCGTCTTTTTTAATAGTTACAGTGACTGAGATTTCCTGTGAGCCGCGTGGCTTTTGAAACCACGCACCGTGCCAAGAATCTTAGAGGTCATAGCAGATGGTAGGTAATAGAGCTGTGGCCTAGTGGTAGAGCACCCGTCTCGGCTGCGGGAGGTTGTGGGTTCGATTCCCACCGCCGCCGGGCACCCACTGGTTCCAATGGGTACAAGCGTGCCCCGGCCTGGCGTTCGGCTTCCTCCAGGGGTGATACGCTTGGCAAACGAGCCTGCACCCTGAATTCCCTTCGAAACCCTCGTGAGCGCGGAAAAAAAATGGGCCTAATAGAGCTGACAATGTGCACTGGATCCGTGACGGCACAGCGACAAATTCACATACATTTTTTTTTGCCAGCATAAAAAAAACATGTTTTTTACTGACTTTTACTGAAAATATGGACTATTTTTGATTACTTGTGACAGCACTGCTCGAAGGCATTGCAGTCAGGTCGCCGGTTCTATTCCGTCTATGGAGGCCGCATTTTCATGGCGGCGAGAGCGCTCTGGTACTTACATTTAGAGGCACGTTAAAGAATCCCACGTGGGCAAATTTAATCCGGAGTACCAACTTCCGAGTGTCTCATAATCGTAATCGTTCTTGCACGTAAATTCCTAGAATTTGTTTTGGTACTTGGCCCACTTTGGAGGTATTTAACAGAAAAGTCCAGCTGTGTTGAGTGTACCCGACTGTGTTACAGTGTGCATGAAATTGCAAGTTTGTAAGAGTTACGAGGTATAGCAATGTTAATCTAATCAGGGATAGTGCGCGAGGTCACCCGTGAAGCAGTGTGCGCTGCTGTCGAAACGACGCAATCCTCCCAGTGTAAGTATATGATATCGAATGCATAGAGAGTTTTCGGGGCTAAGTTCAGGCCTAGTTTTATTATGAGGACGGTAGTGCAAGGCCAGTATAGTAGAGATGGGCAAAACGGCTCCATTCAGTGAGCGGCTCGGAACGGCTCAGCTCACTGAAATGAACCGGTTCATTTGAACGGCTCACCGGTTCACTTAAACGTGTAACCTGTGTTATGCATATTCTATAGTTATCTGGCGTTGAAAAAAAACGATATATGCATAATTTAATAACCGTGTTATTGGTATTTTCGCTATGTTTAGAGAATATTTTTACATATATTAAAAGCGTGAATTTTTCGTTGTAATGAAACTTTCTTTTCTGATATTGGGGATAAAATGCTTATGATACTGTGACAGGCAGAATGCGACGTACTCTATTCAGAAAAAAATATGTAACTGCATCGTCATTACAGAAGCTTGTCTGTTTTTTGTGGTAATTTAAAATCAACTTTCCTCAAAATGAGAACACAAAATGATTGTACATTATCTTTCAACTTTATTCATTTATTCACATACGTACGTACACTATAATATGAGTGAGCTGTAACGTCATGCAAAATGAATGTAGAAATCATTTCTTGAAGTAATATACAAAAATCATACGAAAGATCCACAAAACTGCCGCACGTACCTTTGGTTTTTTTTTCTCTTGAGTGCACGCGCGATATTGGCGATCATGCCATCATACGCCAGGACAAAACAAAGAAAAAAAGAAATGAAGTTCAATTACAACACATCAAATCATTGGCCTCGTTTTAATGACGTGCTAATGATACACGCTCCAAAAATGCACTGAAGTGCATGTCATGGGCGACATTTTATGACTAAACTAATTAGCACAAATGAAGACCAGGACGTAAACTGTACGTTCACCTGTTGTCTTTAAAGACACGGAAGCCCATCTTCGAAGTGTTATTAGACCAGCGCACGATGTGCGATCGGTGAGAGTAGTGAGACATCGTTCGAACAGCATCATGCAACGAACGGTACCATCCTTTGCCAATTAAGGCTTCTTTACTTCTCCCCTCGGTGGCATCAGGACGCACAAAAAACCAAAGGCACTGCTGCGCACACCACACTGCGAGCGAGTACGAGTAGCGCGAGTCTGCCCACGCCGGCCACCACTCGTCGGTTAGAAAACGAAATCTCGAAACCCAGCAGAAGACAGGGCTCTGACGGCACGGTCCGGCACGGCTCATTCAAGGAGGGAGAACCGGCTTCCTCACTCCGAAAGAAACGCCGCTCACTTACTGAACCACGGCTCAATCGCTCTTCAAGAGAGCGGCTCAAAAGATCCGGCTCGTTCCTGAGCGCTTTCTAGGAACGGTTCCTCACGCTCACTGAACGAGAGAGACAGCCCAGCCGGCTTCCTCTCTCCGAAAGAACCGCCTCTCACTTACTGAACCACAGCTCCCTCGCTGTTCAAAAGAGCGGCGCGCTCCTGAGCGCTCAGAGCGAGCCGGATCTGTGAAGAGCGAGGAGCCGTGTCGAAAACGCGGCGCGCTAAAACAGCGGCGCGCTCAGGAGCGAGCCGGATGAAGAGCGAGGAGCCGTGGCGAAAACAGCGCGCGCTGAGCGGCGGCGCTCAGCCGGAGCCGATCTTTTGAAGAGCGAGGGAGCCGTGGCGACAGCGGCGCGCTCAGGAGCGAGCCGGATCTTTGAAGAGCGAGGGACCCGTGGCGAAGAGCGGCTCAGGAGCGACCGGATCTTTGAAGAGGCGAGGGAGCCGTGGCCAGCGGCGCGCTCAGGAGCGAGCCGGATCTCGAAGGGAGCCGTGGCGAAAACAGCGCGCGCGCTCAGGAGCGAGCCGGATGGTGCAGAGCGAGGGTGAAGAAGCGAGGGAGCCGTGGCGAAAAGAGCGGCTCGCTCCTGAGCGCTCAGGAGCGAGCCGGATCTTTTGAGCCGGTCTTTTGAAGAGCGAGGGAGCCGTGGTTCAGTAAGTGAGCGGCGGTTGTTTCGTTCTTCAGCCGAAGGCGAGGGGGTGAAGGCGACTCTTGCGAGGAAGGGTGGGAGGGCAGTTGCTTTCTCGTAGCGCTAATAGATGGCGCGGAAGTCGCACCCAGCATAACCCAGCAAACACGGCTCTGACGGAACGCATCGGCACGGCTCTCTGAACGCGAGAGAACCGGAACCCTTTCTCCAAAAGAACAGCCGCTCATTTTTACTGAACCACCGCTCACTCGCTCTTCAAAAAGAGCCGCTCACAAGATCCGGCTAGCTCCTGAGTGACCCATCTCTGCAGTATAGGACAAGGGAGGAGACAAGACGGGCGCTGACTCGACTCACAACTCTGCTTAACGACAAAAGACATAGGTGTAACATTACAAACCGCATGCGTGTATGAGACACAAAAGGACAACGAAGGTTGTGATGTCCATCCACCCAAGGCTTCTTCTACTCGTCGCATGCCATCCTGTAGAGTATGCACATCATAATGTTGCAGCTGCGGTGTGGGTACCTGGATTAAAGTAGTGAGCTTCCATAGCTGTTTTCTTACGCGTCCTGGTCTTGTCTTGCCCTACCGTTCTCGTACTGAAACATCGCCAACTAGCTCGTTGGCAGTTGTGTTCCTTGCATTTATTTTGCTCCTGACATTACTGTTCGCGGCTGTTTGTTATATGTTCTCTATTCGTTTGGTACGCTTCCAACATGGCGCTGTTTGGATTTTACTGTGTGCAGACAAAGCCCACGAAGAAAATGACCGTTCTGAACGCCGATGCGCCAGCTCCGAGGCGAGAGTCGCAAGCGCCGATCTGGAAGAGCGAGGAACGCCCTGCTCAGCCAACGACGGTAGGTGTACATCCTTCGTCCTGTCATAAAATTAGTCGGCATAATTGTTCGTCACTTCAGTTCTCTTTCCTTCATTTTCTTTTCTTGAATATTATTGTGTAAGAGAGAAAAACCTGCTTGAGGAAATATAGATAATCCTGGCAACGTATATTATATTTACCCTCCCGTACTACATGTGCATGTTCTACATGCTGATCATGATAAGGAAATTTACAGAAGAATAAAATTGGTTTGGAGTGCATACGGCAGGCATTGCAAAATCCTTACTGGGACCTTACCACAGTCGTTGAAAAGAATAGTGTACAATCATTGCATTCTACCGGTGCTAACATATGCGGCAGAAACTTGGAGGTTAACAAAAAAGCTGGAGAACAAGTTAGGGACAGCACAAAAAGCGATGCAACGAAAAATGTTAGGCCTAACGTTAAGAGACAGGAAGAGAGCGTTGTGGATCAGCGAGCAAACGGGGATATCCGATATTCTAGCTGACATTAAGAGCAGGAAATGGAGCTGGGCAGGCCATGAAAATCGTGGTGTGGATAACCGGTGGACCATCAGAGTTACAGAATGGATAGCAAGAGAAGGGAAGCGCAGTCGAGGACAGCAGAAAACTAGGTGGGGTAATGAAGTTAGGAAATTTGCAAGCGCAAGTTGGAATCAGCTAGCGCAATGACAGGGGTAATTGGAGATCGCAGGGAGAGGCCTTCGTCCTGCAGTGGACATAAATATATGCAAAGCATACAATCATTGCATTCTACCGAAGATAACATTGATCTTCCCGAAATGCTGAATTAAGCTAACACCTACATGGTATCTATTGGAATTAGTCCAAAGTGTTTCTCAAATCATATACAGCCTTAAATTCCTTCTTCTGGTATTGGTGATATTAACAGAAAAATTTGAAAGAATCAGTCTCAAGCAGAATTTTATTCCACTTCTTTCCGCAGTCGTTAATTATTAGAAAGTTATCCACTGACTGGAAAATAGCCAATGTGGTGCCAGTCCACACAAATGGAAATAAAGATTAGTCTGGAAATTT
The DNA here is from genome assembly GCF_013339745.2 of Dermacentor silvarum. Taxonomy (NCBI): domain Eukaryota; kingdom Metazoa; phylum Arthropoda; class Arachnida; order Ixodida; family Ixodidae; genus Dermacentor; species Dermacentor silvarum. The sequence continues at coordinate 3,424,742 of NC_051156.1, forward strand.
CCACCCCATTTCCTTGAAATGCATTTGTTGCAAAATGCTTGAGTTATAATAGGCTCTCATATTTACCCTCATATCAAGAGTCTATAACAGTTTCAAAGCAAAACTTTCTATGCCTCACCGATTGGTTCGTGAGCGCTGAAAACGCACTGCAGGAAAGCCAACTTTTACAATGGGACTATCTGCGTATCTGCGCTCACAATAGAACAATCTGCGCACACAATCATAGAACACTACAGCTTGCATTCGCAGTTGTGCCGTTAAGAACGATGGGAACTGCAACGACACACTACCCAGATGGACTTTATATATCTGCATTGCATTGCGCGCGTCACGCAATGTATTTCCGGCCGTCAAAAAAATTAAATTATGGGGTTTTACGTGCCAAAACCAGTTCTGATTATGAGGCACGCCGTAGTGGGGGACTCCGGAAATTTGGACCACCTGCGGTTCTTTAACGTGCACCTAAATCTAAGTACACGGGTGTTTTCGCATTTCGCCCCCATCGAAATGCGGCCACCGTGGCCGGGATTCGATCCCGCGACCTCGTGCTCAGCAGCCCAACACCATAGCCACTGAGCAACCACGGCGGGTATTTCCGGCCGTCACTATAGGTAGGCTTGGGTGCAGCGCACAGCAGAAGAAGAAGAGGCTGCCGTACGCGAACGTAAGCGCGAGCGCGATCGTGCCCGTAAGGCCGATCCCGTGTATCGGCAACGGCACGCAGTCCGTGAAAGTGTGCGTGTAATCAGTGGCTACATTATCTGAAATAAAGGCTACACAACTTAACGAAATGTGTATTCATTCAACTTCAACGCTGAAAAAATACAATCCGAAACAAGCAATCAAATAACATATGCATCGCATCGGGCCGCTCAGCATGTCTTGTGTTAATTGCGTGGTCGTTGGCCTCGGACTTTGACTTTGATTCAGTTTTCATGGGCGAAAGCTTCGCGTTCAACCATCTTTCTTTAAGAAAGGAGCTTTGATTTTATTTTTCTGATGAACATGAGTTCAGCAATGGCATTTACTGCGCGGCTCAACACTTTGAATTTAGTACTGAGCTGCATTCTAACGTGAACAGTAACGTACCGACAGAATGCATAAGCCTTGGATTTGCTAAGGCATTTGATCATGAAGTTCACTGGCGCGTTATTTTAAAACTATCAGCGTTAGATGTAGATTCTTTTGCGTTGCCACGGCTCCGTAATTTTCTCACAAGTCGGCAGCAATTTACTGTACTTTATCATTATTCATCACTTGGTTACATTTCTTCTAGGGTACCGCACGGCACGGCAGTGTCCTAGGCCTTTCAATTTTTCTCATTTACATAAAGACTTGCCTGACAAAGTATCATCTTGTATGCGTACATTTTCTAATGATTGTATAATTTATCACCTAATTTACAGCATAGCGACCACCTCGCCCTTCAGCAGGGCCTTGAACGTATTGGTGGGTGGTGTAAAACCTGGTTGCTGGCTTTAAAGGTTTACAAGTCGAAATTTGTAAGATTTAGCCCTAATCTTGGTAAGTCCAGCGGCCTATATAAAATTAGTACCAATAGTGTGGAACGTACTTCTTAGTACACGTACCATGGCGCCAGCCTAACCGTGAATCTTTCTTGGTCCTTACACGTTACTTTCATCTGTGCGAACGCATCGAGGTCACGGGGTTATTTAAACCCTAACCAACATAATTCTCCATCCAGTGTACATAAACAGGCTTATGTCGCTTTCATTCGTCCTCAAATTCAATTCCCCTCTTCAATTTGGTCACCGTATCAACAATATCTTAACATGGTAAAAGCTTTTCAGAAGAAGGCCAGTTGGTTTACTGCGCATAATACATACCAGCATAACACACATTAAGCGTGACCTTTCACTTAAGCCTGTAACTACTGGTCGTGAGATTGCTTTTTTATCGCCATTTCACAAATTCGTTCACTGCAGTATGACATCCTCTGTACACCTTTATTTCGCTTATGGAACTTCACGCAGACTGCATAACTTTAGCCTAGCGCACGTGTACGCTGATACTGACGCATTTAACTTATCGACACTTCCACGAGCTATACGTTTCTTAAATGAGCTTCCGGGCAACGTTGTATAAGAGCGAGACCACACAAAAGTTTGCGTAAATCTTTAAAAAAGTATCTATGCTCTCAAACCTTGTGTTTCCTAATTGCCGCCTCCACTATTGCTCTTGCTCATACTACTGTTGCCGATATGTTGATCTTTTTTCTTTTTTACGTGAGAGATATATCGTGATTTGTTTTTTTTTAATTCTCCGTGGTAGTGTTTCCTCTGAGATATAGTTATGATTTTTTGTGTGTTATAGGCTTTGAAATTTGAATTACTATCGTTACTATCGTTACTATAACTTGCTTTTATGGTGTATGTTGTTAAAGTGAGGGGTCTGATCTCATCTTACTGCGTTAATTTTTGTTTGATTTTGTCGAGGTGTTTATGTATTTTGATTTTTATGTGTGTATATACTGGACTAGCCCTTTACAGAATTCTCCATGCGGCCTATGTAAAGTATTTGTAAATAAACAATTGAAAAATATTTAAAGAATAAAACCCGAAAAACAGGAGCCCAATCCTATACAAAATCCAGGTCAGAGTGAAAAGAGATAATTTTTTTAGGCATTTTGAAATTTAGAAGACGCCTCAAGCTTATGAAGTTGCGGTCTGAACATAAACGCGGTGAGATGGTGAGACGAGTTCCAGCGGGCTATGAAGGCCCCGTTACGAATTCCCACAACCACATTCGCAGGGCAAGGTATCGCCGAAGTCTGCGCTGAAGGACGCTCGACGCAAATCGATGGCTGCCAAGAAGGCCGCGCTCGTCGAGCCACCGCAGCTTGGTGCCGTCAGCAAATGTGACGTGCCCTCGGTTTCCCTACGACCGCAGCCGTCGTCAGCGAGCAAGCGGCGCCAGTCTGTCGGTAAAAGGAAATGCGGCGGTCAAAATGAAACACGTGCTGAGCGTTGTATACGAGGACAAACACGAAACATCAGAATGGCTCTATATGCGATTACACAAATTTGCTGTGCTGCCTTTAACCGACCCTAGAGGTACGTAGACGTAGAGTGAGGCGAGGTCTCGTAGGGAATACTTAACTGATATGTTCAACTATCGGTAATCGGCTGAAAGGATATTGCGTACCTCCTTAATATATTCAGTCGCTGGCTAACACTCCCTATGCTATATGTGCTTTGCTTATATGCGCACAAATACCAAAAAGTGGACCGGGGGGATCACCGTCGCCATCGGCTATCGCACCCGCCATGCGGAGGCCACGAGTTAAGCACGGCACTGGCAAGTTGTCTTGCACTTTCATTTCCCATTTTCGCATTATTCTAACATTTCAAGTTAAAAAGAACATTTAGTTTCTCCTATGATTTCCTTGACATCGTCTGCCCGCTTTATATGCTGTTAAATAAACATCTAGTCGCTCGGTTTTCCTTATGTTCGTTCATTGCACAGGAAAGGTCTCGATTCAGGCAGAGCTTGATGGTTCGGGGAAGCATACCAGGGTTTATTGGCCAGTTGCCTGCTTTTAGGCTCCCTCATCACGTGACGCCTGCAGTTCAGAGGATGTTCCACGTCTCCTGCCATGGTCGTTAGTGATGCCCGCTATCACTGCCAGGGCCATGTTTATTTCAACAAACCCTTTCGGGAGCAGCAGTGTTCTCCAAAAAGTGTAATATCGTGGCTGCTTCGGTCATGCACGCTGGAATTTAGGTGAACAATTTTTGTGTCGTGCGTGGAAGCTTCCACTGCGCAATTCGGTCAATAGGTGGGTGCAGTACCTGCAAAAGAATCTCTATCTCTCTCTTTTTCGCATTTCTTGCTCCGGAAATATTTGCAGTCCCGGGAACTCGAGTCTAAAGACGCAAGGAGGTCAGCAGTGTCAATAACGCCGCTTTAGCTTAATTTTTCGAGCCTCGCAAGCATCTTGCGTAGGTTGTGGGTTCGGTTCTCATAAATGGTAAGTGGAGTTTCCTTCCACTTTAATTTCTCTATTTTTTATTATTTATACAACGCTTTTCACCAGTGTAACTCTCTTTTATGTTTAACTCTATATCCCAAGAAAACTAAATTGCCTTCTGCTTTTCGTAACTTCGTCTTCTGTTAGCGTCGCATGGTTGAGAGCGAGGAGCGTTTTTTAAAACTAATATATACAGCTATCGCTACCCATATGCCATACACGTTTGTTCACGTTAATTTTATACACTGCTTTAATTTTTTCGTACAGTTGCTGAACATTATCAGAAAAACTATTCGCTACAACGTTGTGACATCGATTGCTCTAAAAGCGAAGTTTTCGGAAAACGGCGAGGACAAGGAGCTGTGTTGTTTTAATAATATTGAATAATTAGTGCATTCCAGGTAACCGCTGACGTAACTCCTGCAGCCTTTGGTCTTATCCTGGCATCTGCTGAACCCGTTATAATTTCGCATTAACCAGTACAAACTTCATTGCACCCTGATTTTCCTGGATTATTAATACTCTTTGCCAGAATTACTTTTACAAATCTCAAAAATGCCACTCCTTTCTTCACTTCACAATTTTTGATTCCATGCAGCAGCCAAACTTCACTGAGAGCTGCTGTGACAATGATCTAGACCTGTCTTACCAATATTGATACCGTTTCCATTCATCTGGTTGCGTCGTTCATCTGTTTGCGCCAGACAAGTTATATCTAGAGATGGGCAAAACGGCTCACTTCAGTGAGCGGCTCGGAACGGCTCAGCTCACTCAATATGAACCGGTCCATTTGAACGGCTCACCTGTTCGCTTAAATCTGCCACGTGTGGTATGCATATTCTATAGTTATTTGGCTTTGAAAAAAAAAAACGATATATGCATAATTGAATAACCTTGTTATTGGCATTTTCGCTATGTTTAGACTAAGATTATCTTTACATATTTTAAAAGCGTGAATTTTTAGTTTTAATGAAACTTTCTTTTCTCATATTGAGGATAAAATGCTTATAATACTATAACAGGCAGAACGCGACGTACTTTTCTCAGAAAAAAGTAACGTCATCGTCATTACAGGACTTTTTCTGTTTTTGTGGTGCTTTAAAATTAACTTTGGTCAAAATAAGAACACAAAATTAGTGTACATTATCTTTCAACTTTATTCATTCATTCTCATGTGCACGCTCACTATAATATGAGTGAGCTGTAACGCCATGCAAAATGAATGTCGAAATCATTTCTTGAAGTACAATACAAAAATCATACTAAAGATCCACAAAACTACCGTACGTACCGTTCGTTTTTTTTTCTCTTGAGCGCACACACAATACTGGCTATCATGCAATCATGCGCAAGGACAAAAGAAAAAAGAAAAAGAAATGAAGTTCTATTACAACACAACAGATCATTCGCCTCGTTTTATTGACGTGCTAATGATACACGCTCAGAAAATGCAATGAACTGGATGCTATGGGCGACATTTTCATAACTACACTAATTAGCACAAATGAAGACAAGGACGTAAACTTTACGTTCACCTGTTGTCTTTACAGACACGGAAGACCATCTTCGAAGTGTTGTTGCACCAGCGCACGATGTGCGGTCGGTGAGAGTTGTGAGACATCGTTCGAACAGCAGCAGGCAACGAACGGTACCATCCTTTGCCAATTAAGGCTTCTTTACTTCTTCCTTCGGTGGCATCGGGACGCACAAAAACCCAAAGGGACTGCTGCGCACACCACACTGCGAGCGAGTACGAGTAGCGCGAGTCTGCCCACGCCGGCCACCACTCGTCGGTTAGAAAACGAAATCTCGAAACCCAGCAGAAGACAAGGCTCTGACGGAACGGTTCGCCACGGCTCACAGAACGAGAGAGAGCTGGCTTCCTCTCTCCGAAAGAACCGCCGCTCACTTACTGAGCCTGCGAGCCGGATCTTTTGAGCCGCTCTTTTGAAGAGCGAGGGAGCCGCGGCTCAGTAAGTGAGCGGCGGTTCTTCCGGAGAGAGGAAGCCGTCTTTCTCTCGTTCTGTGAGCCGTGGCGAACCGTTCCGTCTCTTCTGCTGTGTGCGACTTCCGCGCCATCTATTAGCAGTGCGAGAAAGCAACTGCCCTCCAGTCCTTCCTCGCAAGAGTCGCCTCCACCCCCTCACCTTCGGCTGTCTTTTGAGCCGCTCATCTTGAAGAACGAATGAGTCGTGGTTCAAGTGAGCGCGGTTCTTTCGGAGAGAGAAGCGGCTCCCATTCTCCAAAAGAACCCCCGCCCACTTTTACTGAACCACGACTCCCTCGCTCTTTAAAAAGAGCGGCTCAAAAGATCCGGCTCGCTCCTGAGCGACCCATCTCTAGTTATATCCTCTTTCAGTTCTTTCGTTAACTTTGGCAGTAAAGAAACGCAACACCCGTTCCGATAACAACACGTAGCGCAGCTTCAAATTGTCCCTTGGAGATTACGTTGGCTTGCACCATTATCTCTATAACGCTGACTGGTCGTTCGTAGATGGGACAGCTGATGTTCATGAACAAGTTAATTTGCTTACGAAAGTCATTGAAGATGGCATGCGAACATTCATACCTGCAAAAACGCTCAAAAAGTAAAAGTTCCCTCAGTTTTTTTATAGAATTAAAATGACAGTAACACTGAAAGATCATGCACACACAAAAGCGGGGCAGACATGCCTAGGATAAGTGGAAAATTGGATTTAGGCACTGTCGTTGTCTTTGCGAACCTTATTATACCAAATATCAATACGGCCACATCGAACGTGTTGAAGCCAGCATGACACATAATTCATAATATTTCTTGAGTAAGGTGCACTCTTTTAAGAACCTTTAATAGATGAACAGTACGGCTTCGTACCAGGGTGCTCCCCAACAACGAACTTGGTTACATTTATGACCCATGCTTCCAGTGTGGTACCTATATAGTAGGGGCCAATTAGGCGCTCTATGAATTGACCTAAGTAAAGCAATTGATGTAGTTTGCCATGAGCTCCTTATTACAAAGCTCATGCAAACGGACTAACGTTATTCCATCACTGTCCTGGTATCAAATTATCCAAGCCATAGAGCGTGCTTCATTGGAAAAAATTGGCAGTCACTTTAGCACACGCCTAAGAGGGTGAAGACGAAGGCCAGTGCGCTCAAGAGGTAGTCCATGGCATTATACATTGTCCAAAGGAGCATCGTAATCATGCGCAATTTTTGTGCCGTGAAATTGCAACAGGAAACATTCGGCATTTTCTACCCAGCCTTGTTGTATTAAAGATTATTCTATTGCTTGACTCCAAAAATATGTAATAAGCCTTTACTAGCATATTTCAAGTTCACCTTCTCTGCTTTGTATAGATGTAGGTAATGATGTTGTATGAATAATGCCCTTTTGCGCCCGCCTCCTCGTTTTATTGCGATAGCAATTATATGGACACTCAAAAGCAGATTTCTGCCGTCGGCGTCGCCGTCGCCGTCGCCGTCGCCGTCGCCGTCGCCGTCGCCGTGAGGTTCCGTATGACGTCATTTGGAGAAGAAATCGTCGCCGCGAGAGATAAGTGGTTCTTGAGGGAAAGGGAAAGGTTGGCGCTATCTTCTGCAGCCCTTGAGGGAGCACGGCTCAGCGCGCGCCGAACGCTGTATGTGCGAGTGAAAGGGCGCGAGGGGCGCGTCTTTCACGGGGAGTGAACGCACGGCGGAGAACAAACGCGCGTTCTGCGCCGTGCTCGCTTAAGGGCTGCAAAAGTAGGCGTCTCTGTTCTCCTTCACAATCACCATGTATGTAGAGCAAACGCGCCTTCTTTCGACGAGCGAGAGGCCGTGGGGGAGGGGGAGGGAAGGGAGGCGACGTTTAGCTGCGGCACGCAGTGCCTATTTATATCAGAGGCTCCGGCAACAGTCACCAACGCCGCACGCATTTTGAGCGAACGCGGGCAAAACGCCGATGGCGTCTTCAACAGTTCTGCGTGTTGCCGATGTTGCTGCATGTCCAAGTTTATACAGCTGATAAAGCTAATATCATTACTCCGTATAGCTCTCTACAAGTTTGCTATCGCAATTGATGCTTCGCCTTTCAGGTGAAACTGCGACAACTTTTCTGTTTCCCTCATTGTTTCTCCACCTCGCCTTGCTTTCTTCTACTACATACGGCTTCTTTGTACATTTTGTCCCGCGTATTACTATTTAAGTGCACCACTACGAAGGTTCCGTTACGTGTTGCTGCGCACTATAAAAACACATTTATTATTATTATTATTATTATTATTATTATTATTATTATTATTATTATTATTATTATTATCCCCGCAGCATGGCGCCCAGTAAGGACGCATGCTTGCTCTGCTCGTGCCGTTTTTTCGGAAAGCAGCAGTTTTTTCGCTGTGAAAAGTGTGATAAACGTGTGCATGCGAAATGTGTGACCTGGCCAGACGACGAACTGGATCTTTTGAAGTCGGGATCGCGCTCCTTTTGCTGTAATTTGTGTGAGTTGAATCAGCAGGGTGTTAAGCCTAGCGACAACGACCCGACGGCGTGCTCCCTGCAGCTTTCCCTTTCCCGAACTGGTTCTCCCTTCTCCTCTTGTGCCCCACCGGGTGACCTTGACGGTAGCCTGGCAGGTCCGTGGCGCCTCCTCCTCGACGCGCTGGAGGGAATCTCGTTCCTGAGCGAAGAAGTTTCCCAAGTGCGAGAGGAGAATGAACGCCTTCGTAAGGACCATTCCCGCGGCTTGGAGCAACAGACCCAAGTCGTCGCCTCCCTTCGAGCGGAAGTTCGTTGCCTGCGCGACGAGCTGTCGCGACGTGCAACTGCCATGCCTGTGAAGACACCTGCCGACTCCGGAAAGTCACCCACCCTTACTACTTCTACTCCTGCCTCAACGCGAGCTAATGTACCTGTGTTACAACGCACTGCTGAACGACGAGATGCTGTTTCCCCACGTGATTTCGCTTCGTCCACTGAAAAAGCACCCGTGACTACACAAAAAAACAAGAGTCCTGCCTCGATTGGAGCGCGAAAGACTTCCACATTATCTGTAGCTCAACGGCAGCATCGACCTAAGGCTATTTTTGTTTCTAATTTGAGCTCTGAAACAACCTCTTCCGACCTGACCAACCACTTAAAGGCCTTGAATATTTCTCCCCTCTCCTGCCGGCGACTTAGAACTAAATATCAATCGTATTCTTCTTTTCATATAACCGTTGATGAAGAAGCCCTTAAGCGCTTGAACGACCCGTCAATGTGGCCAATGGGTTGCTTGTTCAAGCCTTTCCGTGGTGTGCTACACGATGACATGATTCATGCTACTGAAATAACAACCCCCAAGGATCAAAGTGGCGTGTAATTTGGAAATTTTTTACCAAAACGCTCGCGGACTTCGCACCAAAGCACGCGAATTTTTTTGCAATGTAATCTCATCTTCTTTTCCTATTTTTGTTATTTCTGAAACTTGGCTGTGTGGTGACATTTCGTCTTCAGACTTCTTTCCACCGCACTACAACGTCTTCCGCAGTGACCGGGACTTCAGTGGATCTCAACAAAAAGGTGGTGGCGTGCTGATTGCAGTTGACAATTCACTGAGATGTGTACGGCGCATCGATATAGAAAGTGTACGGGAGTCGATATGGCTAGAAGTTAGCTTAGCCCGATGTGAAAAATTGTTGATTGGATTTGTTCTATGTACAGCCGAATATTTCCCCTGTTTTGTATGATGAGGTCATCTCTTCCATTGAAAGTGTAATATCCTCCCATAGTAAGCACAAAGTAATTCTTCTTGGTGATTTTAATACACCAGGTATTGATTGGAACACACTTAGATATTCTCATTACAATCATTACACAGAGAAGAAATGCAGCCTGTTGTTGGACTTTCTGTCTTTCTGTTCCCTTCAACAGCATAACTTAGTCGCCAATTCCTGTGGCAACGTCTTAGATCTTTGCATCTCAAATGCTCAGGTTTTAGATGTCTCTCGTTCCGAAATTTTCCTTGTGCGTACCGATAAGTTTCATCCGCCACTAAAGATAACTGTCTCTGTGTCAGCACTGAGGCAGAGCTCCTCCAGTGGCGTAAATGAATCCCCACGCTTTGCTTTCAAGCGTGGTGATTATGTTGGTTTATATAATTCCTTGTCCACCACCGACTGGTCACTGGTTACCGACAAAAGCAATGTTCATGACCAAGTAGATCAGTTTACAGAGCTTGTTTTGAGCAGTATGCGCAAATACATTCCCCAGTACAGGCCTAGACGCTCTAGATATCCCCACTGGTTTTCGTCTGAACTCATAATTGCCCTAAAGCATAAAGATCGCGCACACCGAAAATCCAGAATTACGTTGCCTAATGAGTACAGAGAAGAATTCCGCTTTTTTCGGGTTCTCTGTAAACGTCTCTATAAGCGGGATCAAGATTCATATATGGCATTCTTGGAAAAAAGCGCCTCCGACCGGCCGGCAGAATTTTGGCAGTATATCCGTAAGCGCTCCAATAAACATGGAGAGGGTTTTCGCTTACTTGACTCTAGAGGGGCAGAAGTCCAAGCAGTCGCGGATTGTTTTGCAGCCCATTTCTCTTCCTTATATAAAGATGCAGGTTTCAACGCTGGCGTCAGTCAGCACAAGACGACGGTTCCTACATCTAGTGCTGTGCTGTTTGATGAAGAGCTTGTCCACGAATGCCTTAGGCGCTTGAAGCCTTCCCTATCCTGCGGCCCTGACGGCATCCCTTCCGCAATTCTAAAAGCTTACGGCAGTATATTTGCTCCTGTATTGACATCTATATTTAATAACTCTTTGACTACTTCCACTTTCCCTCACATGTGGAAAACTGCTCGTGTTTTTCCTGTATTTAAGTCTGGATGTAAATCAGATGTGTCGAATTATCGCCCAATTTCTCTTCTCTGTGCTACGTCCAAGATTTTTGAGCTTGCTCTTCACAACATATTGTCTTTTACTGTGAAGAACTCGCTCATTCCGAATCAGCATGGATTTCTCACCGGCCGCTCCACTATCACAAATCTCGCAAGTTTCATGACACAGATCTCCACGCCGGTACTTCAAAGGGGGCAAGTTGACACCATTTACTGTGATCTCAGCAAGGCTTTTGATGTAGTCAGCCACTCGCTGCTTCTGATCAAGCTTACGCACTTTGATGTTGACTCGTCAGTTGTGAATCTCTTGCGCAGTTATCTTCTTGATAGATCGTGTTATATTAACGTCAATGGCCAAACATCTTCTTCTTACTTGGCAACTAGCGGCGTCCCTCAAGGGTCAGTATTAGGACCACTGCTTTTTAAAATTTTTATTAATGACGTTCTTTCTGTTATTCGGAACTCTTCTTTCCTTCTATATGCCGATGACATCAAGATTTTTAAGAAAATTCACACTGTTGATGACTGTCACGCCCTGCAGTCTGACCTGTTTTCCTTTTCTAAATGGTGCAAGGATAATAACCTTACCTTGAATGCTGCTAAGACCAAAGTCATGACTTTCACACGCAAAACAGCAAGTATTTCTTTTTCTTATTCTATAGATCCTGTGCCGTTGTGTAAGGTCTGCGAGATCAATGATCTTGGTGTACTTTTTGATGCAACCTTATACTTTTCGGCTCACACTAAACGTGTTGCAATGCGGGGTATGCGCTCTCTTGGTTCTGTATGCAGACTATCGAGGGAATTCAAGTCTCCTACACCGTTCCGCAAATTATACACAACCATCTGCCTTCCTCAACTCGAATATGCGTCGGTCGTCTGGAATGGCTCTTCTAGATCCAACAGTGACATTATAGATCGTGTCCAGAAAAAGTTTCTAAGCATATATAATCACCGCTTTGCAAACCTGGACATTGCACCCTGTACTAGCACTGTTGGATTGTCATTGCCTTCGCTTCCCGACCGACGTAATCGCGCTGACCTTCTGTTTCTCTTTAAACTCCTTCACGGTAACCTCACGTGTCCCGAACTTCTCAGCTGTGTCATGTTCCGCATCCCACGCAAGATCACCAGAGAACATAGACCTTTCCATGTGCCTGCCTGTCATCACGAACACTCAACTGTCCACAGAATACAGAATCTTTATAACGCTTACTTTCGTGAACTTGATATCTTTCATAACCCCTTGTCATCGTTCTTGTCCGAGCTTTGCCTTGTATTATAATATCATGTATTGTTCAAGTGTCCTTCTCCTCCTTTTTCTTTTGTATTTACTTTGCGCTTTGTTGTCCGTACTCTCTTCTTTTCACAATTTTTATTTTTATTCATTAATTTTTTAATGATTTTTCCCCGAGTGTCTTGTTTTTGGTTTGTAATGTATGCGTGCGCCAGCACTCAGACCTTAGGGTTGTTCCTGGGCACGTTAAATAAACATGATTGATTGATTGATTATTATTATTATTATTATTATTATTATTATTATTATTATTATTATTATTATTATTATTATTATTATTATTATTATTATTATTATTATTATTATTATTATTATTATTATTATTATAACCAAAACGCTCGTGGACTTCGCACTAAGGCACGTGTATTTTTTTTTCAATGTCATTTCGTCTTACTTTTCTATTTTTGTGATTTCCGAAACTTGTCTCTGCAGTGATATTTCGTCTTCAGATTTTTTTTCCACCGCATTACAAAGCAAAGTCTGCCGCAATGACTGGGACTTCAGTGGATTGAAACAAAAAGATGGTGGCGTACTGATTGCTGTTGACAGTTCACTGAGATGTGTAAGATGCAATGACATAGAAAGGGTACAGGAGTCGATTTGGCTTGAAGTCAGCCAGCACGCTGCGAAAAATTGTTAAGCGGAACTTTCTATGTACCACCGAATATTTCACCTGTCTTGTTTGATGAAGTCATCTCTTCCATTGAAAGTGTTTTATTCTCGCATAGTAAGCGCAGAGTAATCCTTCCTGATGATTTTAACGCACCATGAATTCATTGGGACAATCTTACATATTCTCATTATAATCATTACATACAGAACAAATGTAGCATGTTGATGAACTTTCTGTCCTTCTGTTCTCTTCAGCAGCACAACTTGATCGCCACTTGCTGTGGTAACGTTTTAGACCTTTGCCTCTGCAACGCTCAAGTTATAGATGTTTCCCTTTCTGACATTTCTCTTGTGCGTCCCGATAAATTTCACCCATCACTTAAGATAACTGCATCTGTGTCAGTGTTGAGGCAGAACTTCTCCCTTGGCATTAATGAATCTTGTCGCTTTGCTTTCAAGCGTGGTGATTATGTTGGCTTATAAGATTTTTTGTCCACCATCGATTGGTCACTGGACCCCGATAAAGCCAATGTCGATGACCAAGTAAATCAGTTTACGAAGCTTGTTTTGAGCAGTATTCGCAAATATATTCCTCAGTACAGTCCTAAACGCTCATAAATATCCCCATTGATTCTCATCTGAACCTAAAATATAAACATCGCACGCACCGTCAATCCAGAATTCCTGTGCCTAACTAAGTGGACAGAACCATCCCGCTTTTTTCGGATTCTCTGCAAACGCCTCTATAAGCGGGATCATGACTCACATATTGCATTCTCGGAGAAGAGCGCCTCCGTCCGGCCACCGGAATTTTGTAAGTATATCTGAAAGCGCTCTTATAATCGTGGAGAGTGTTTTCGCCTGCTAGACTCTAGAGAAGTAGAAGTCCAAGCAGGTCGCGGATTGTTTTGTTGCCCATTTCTCATCATTACATAAAACTTCAGGTTTCAACGCTGGCGTCAGTCGATCAGCACAAGACGACGGCTCCTGCGTCTAGTCCTGCGTTATTTGATGAAAAGCTCATCAGCGAATGCCTTAAGCGCCTGAAGCCTTCCCTATCTTGTGGCCCTGTTGGCATCCCTTCCGCAATTTTAAAAGCTTAGGGCGGTATATTTGCCCCACTATTGACATCTATATTTAATAACTCTTTAAATGCTTCCACTTTCCCTCACATGTGGAAAACTCCTGGTGTTTTTACTGTATTTAAGTCTGGCTGTAAAATTGATGTCTCAAATTATCGCCTGATTTCTCTTCTCTGTGCCATGTCTAAGGTTTTTGAGCTGGCTATTCACAACGTATTGTCTTTTACTGTGAAGAACACATTGATTCCGAATCAGCATGGATTCCTCCCCGCCCGCTCCACTGTCACAAATCTCGCAAGCTTCATGACACAGATCTCCGTGCCGTTACTGCAAAGGGGGCAAGTAGACACCATTTATTGCGACCTCAGCAAAGCTTTTGACGTAGTCAGACTATCGCTGCTTCTCATCAAGGTTACGCAATTTGGTGCTGACTTGTCAATTGTAAGCCGCTTACGGAGTTTAGATCATGTTTCGTTAACGTGAACAGCCTAATGTCTTCTTCTTACTTGCAACTTGCGGCGACTCTCAAGGATCAGTGTGAGGACCACTCCTTTTTTAATATTTAGTAATGACGTTCTTTCAGCCGTTCGGAATTTTCATTCCTTCTATATGCCGCTGATATCAAGATGTTTAAGTCAATTCATACTTTTGATGACTGTCTCATCCTGCAGTCTGACTCGTTTTACTTTTATAAATGGTGCACAGATAATAACATCACATTGAATGCTGCTAAGACCAGAGTCACGACTTTCACCCGTAAAACAGCAATAATTTCTTTTTATTATTCAGTAGATTCTGTGCCATTGTGTAAGGTCCGTGAGATCAATCATCTCGGTGTACTTTTTGATACAACCTTACTCTTTTCATCTCACACTAAGTACGCTGCAATGCGGGGTATGCACACTCTTAGTTCTGTTTGCAGACTATCGAGAGCATTCTATTGTCCTACACCGTTCCACAAGTTCTACACAACAATCTGTATTCCTCAACTCGAATACACGTCGGTCGTCTGGAACGGCATTCCTAGATCCAACAGTGACAATATAGATCGGGTCCAAAAAAAGTTTCTAAGCATACATCATCACCGCTTTGCCAATATGGACGCTGGGCCATGTTCTAGCACTGTTGGATTATTGTCATTACCCTTACTTCGCTGCCGACGTAATCCCACTGGCCTTATGTTTCTTTTCAAACTCGTTCACTGTATCCTCACGTGCCACGAACTCCTCAGTTGTATAATTTTCGTACTCCGCGCAAGCTCACCAGAGAACATAGACCTTTCCATGTTCCTGCCTGTCATCACCAACACTCAACCGTCCACAGAATACGGAGTCTTTAAAACGCCCACTTTCATGACTATGATATTTTTCACAACTATCTGTCTTTGTTCTTTTCCGAGCTTTGCGTTGTTCTGTCAAAGTTTCATAGTTGCACGTATTGTTCAACTCTCCCTTCTCCTCCTTCCTGTTATGTATCCATTTTGCGCCTTGTTGTATGTACACTCTTCTTTTCAAGTTTGTTACTTTTATTCCTTTTTTTTTCACTGGTATTTCCCTGCCTTTTTTTTGTGTGTATGCTTGCGCCAGCACTCAGATTGCATGGTTGTTCCTGGGCACGATAAATGATTGAGCGATTGCTTGATTGATTGATTATTGCGAGCTGCAGCCTCCTTTGGAAGTGCACGCCGCACTTTATATATCACGCCAGATCACGGGGCACTCTGTTCCGTAAATGATGTCGAGAGGAAACGGACGAATCCAGATAGATATAGGGTTTCGCGGGTACGTAATTCTGATGGTGCCTGAGAACACGCGCGCCGTAAGCGCTTGTATGATTTGATTTTTCTGCCCTGTGTTAAATTTTCAAAAGGGGAACGCACACCCGAATCGGTCACAACCAAGGTTCTTCCATTGGCTGTTGTCGTTCAACCTGCCAAGAACAACTACCGACAACGTTTGCGTGTACTCGTATAGCTGTGGTGTGAGGCAACTCACCGTGATATCGGCCTGTTACATATATAGGTGTGGTACCCATGCAGCACTTAATTGTGACGCCCACACGCTGTGCATCTTTGCAGCTCCGCCCAGGTCGAGCAGCCCAGTGTCTTCGGCATTCGACAGCAGCAGCTCCGGACCCACGGCACCGATCAACAAGCGGCTCCGACTGGAATACAAAGGCGCGTCCACGCTACCACCCGCCCTTCAAGACGCGACGACCACATCTCAAGGGTCTTCTTATCAAAAGTATGAGGTGGACATGTTCGCATTAACAAGAAAATGATCACCTGGCGGCATTGCAGCACATATATGTCGCAGGAGCGATCGCAATAAACTCCATATCGAAAAATTAGCAATTTCAGCGGAGAATTTGTGCAATAATGTGCTGGCGACATAACCTTTACAGCGAAGCTGTTAAGGGCTAGGTTCCAGGAGATTGTGTCCGCGTGTAGAAATGCCACGTGACCTAGCGGGAGAGGAGAGGAAAAGAAGAGCTCAACCAACGCCACCTAAAGAAAATGAGAAAGCCTCAATGAGAAAATTGTCGAGCAACATGAGAAACTCCCAATACAGCTTTCTGCTGCTCAATACGTGCTACATAACAGTGTTTTTCGGAGCGTGAAAAATGCCCGCGAATGCACGCAAAATTGCCACACGACTGGCCAGTCGAGGCACTATGCGTGTATTCGCGGGCATCTTTCACGCTCGGAAAAACACTTTTATGTAGCACGTATTGAGCAACAGAAAGCTGTATCGGGAGTTTCTCATGTTGCTCTAGAATTCTCTCATTGACACTTTTCGTCTAATTATAATAATTGAGAAGTTGATTAGGTCATTAAGACTAATTTCTTATTTAGACAGAATGCAAAAAAATTATCTGAGACTTTACAAGCGACGGCAAACAACGTTACCTTGGTTCTGTCCAGCTGCGTAGCATTTGCCTATATTTTTAAAGCCTTGTCCAAGTTAAGTAAAACTCCATGTATGTATTGTTTGAAATCGCAGCACTTATATTACATCGGCGATTTCTCATTATTATCCACGTATGACGATCTGAAATAAACTCGCTCTAACAATGGCGCTGCTTGCGCTGCAACGACTGGAATTGTAGAATTGTGGCGAGCCACGGCGTCCCTGGTTGTGTGGCAGCGCACGTGAATGCTTTTGAACGCGTGCTATTTCGCGAGTGAGCACCCCGAGTTCTGTACGTGGTCGCCCTGTGAAATACAAAATATCATCGTATCAGCATCGGCTTATCATAATCAAAATAATTATATATTGCAGCTAAGAGTCGCACTCGTCTACTTCCCACTAATGCCGGCATGGAATCCCTATCGCGCTGACTTACTGTTTCCAGCATGTTTTCAGCGTAGAACTTCATAGAAACGATCACGAAGGCAGATTAAAATGTGTGTTGAAAGTGTTCCACGACGTATCGCGTGTTAACACTACTGGAGTGGACACTCTAACCGGTAAAATTTCATTTGTACTAATAAAAGCGTGTAGCTAAAGAATTCGTTGTTGGTCCTTTTAAGTCTATGCTTAGTACGCCTGAGCAGGCGCGTGCTTCGCTTCCGCTCCGAAAAGTAATGTGGCTACACCACTACGCCTGAGTTCAGTTTGCTCTGCGCGCAGACTGGGACAAGTGAGTGTGTCAAGCGGCAAAATTGAAGGCAGTCAGTTTTTCAAACTATGTCATTGTATCCACATGTGAAAGAAACCTGATTAAGCTTAAAAATGTGGCCAGGATGTGCCACGATAGGAAAGGTTCAATGGTTTCAAGACGACAGCAGTGGTGGGTTGCGTCACGGTTTTTCGCATAGACTGAAGAAGATGCGGGGGTGCGTTGGTGTAAAGCTTGTTTTCTTCTCCGATTGAAAGCTACGAAGAGTTTGTCCAGCGTGTCAGATTAGGCGAAATTACGGGAGTGCACTTCATTCATTCTATCCATGACACGTGTGTAAATCAGACTTCGCTGTCATTATAGCAAGATTAAATCGGTGTTATAGACACTGCAGGATGATGTTATCGTAGTATATCTTGTGCTTTGCGGCTCAGCATTTCTTCGCCTCTATAAATGTCTTGTAACAAATTTTATTTTTGAGTGTAGCACTTCGTGTGCACCTTATGGTATTCCTATAAATTTTGTGCTACATGCTTCATTTCAGGTAGCATATATGATGAGGAGCATGTCGTGAATAAGTCTGAATGCTCCGTTTGAAAGATGAAGTGGAAAATCACGTTTGCGTGCATAGCTTTCAGTTTCATTGTCGAGTCTTGCTTGCACAGGGAACATAAATGCTGTTCAGCTGTCCAAGCTGAACATAATAATGCCGTTAGAACACATGTGAGACTTGAACATACTAATGATGTTTGGACACATCTGCTAGTCGAACATACGCGTAGTAATGCTGTTTGGACACATCTACAACTTGAACATAATAATGCTGTTTGGACGCATATTAAACTTCAACATACTAATGCTGTTTAGACACATCTACCACTTCAACATCCTCGAACGTACTTCAACCTCCTCCTGCTTGATATCCACACTGCAGTTTGTACTAAATGCTGTTTGGACATCTACAGCTTGAACATACTAATGTTGTTTGGACACATCTGTAACTTGACCATACTAATGCTGTTTGGACATATGAACAACTTACAGGGATGCACAACCGGGGTACGCGCCACAGCCAACGGATGAGCAAGCTACCATGCGTATGGCATTGCAATTTGTTCCGGAGGTGCTCGCCCTGGAGGATGATCTCTTGAAGAAGCCGTCAATACTGAAGCCTGTCAGGGTTACTATCAGCAGGGCATCAATGACGCCTGACAGTGACGATGGTGCTGCCAAAGAGGCCATGGTACGGTGATAAGTGGAAAGACAGTGTAGCGAGAAGTCAGCCTGCATGGAGCTGAGCCCAATGACGTTCTGTCCAGAAGAATTGTGTTCATAACTTCGCTAGAAAGTGTCCTCCAAGTATATATATGTTATGCTCTTGGTCGAGCTTCTTCAAAGCTATCAATATAAAGAAATAAGTAGGCAAACACAAGACACATATAGCTGCGTTTTACTCGAACTATGGACAAAAGCGAAATAAGGGCAGGACGAACACAGGCCTCTTCCTTGTTCTCCTATCGTACTTAATGCAAGTGCGTAATCGCACCAACTATTCAGGTGAAAACGCTAGACAAGACGCGAAGCGCTAGGCTGGAAAGTGTTCGTTTCAATTTTCTTACGAGAGGTAGCTGCAATTGATTCCATAGGTAATTTCCATAGCCAGGCTTCGAGCATCAGATCTTCACTGTTTTAAGTTTGTGTCCGTTTAACATTTGCAATGTTTACTTACCTGAATAACGTCTGTTGATTCTCGCATAAAGACATTCGCATTGAAGTTGGCTGTCGTAACTAATTACAACTTAAAAGGAACATAACTTGTGACGATGATGATGTCGACAAATTTCATAGCCAAAGTGAGAAATGAAGACGCTCAAAGCAGCTAACTCCACGCCATGCCTTGCTCTTGGTGCGCCAGTGATACATGCAGTATACATTTCCGTCATGATGATACAAAGCTTACATCAGTTTGATTGCCTTATATCGCGACACTCTCCCTGAATTTAATGGATCAAGAAAGATCAACAAACATGGTTTACTCACGCAGTATCTAGAGAGAGCCGTGAGGTGTCCAACTGTCTTGGTTCAGTGACCAGCCTATGTACTTTTACCGAAGCGTAAGTAAGTATCTTGCGGAAGCGTTGGAAGTGGTCCGAGGTTCAATTCATATTTCCATTTACTGCTTACAGCTCGCAGCTCTTGGAGCTTTTAGCGTATCTTCGTTCTCTGAAATGCATAGCTTGTAGCCGCTGGCCACTGCAATAATTAAAGCAAGCGAGTTTAACGCTCTGCACTGAGTCGTAATGACAGTAATAAGTAGGGCCTAGCATGCGAAGACAGGAGTAGACAAAAGCGGGCAAGAACATTGCACCTTGCGGTGATGAAAGCTTCTGTGTTACGTGACCTTCATCCGATTTAAGGACTGGTTTAGAAAAGTTACCGAGAAATGTTTACACACGCTGCCATACGCGCATCTCTCATATGTACCATACCCTTCAGGCGTTGCGCGTACGCAATACGCACTCGGATAACGCCTCGTATAACAATGTTTAATTAAAACGCGTCGCATACATCGTAACATGTTTTGCACTGTACCTGCGCGCGCGCGTTTATTATGCGGCTCCGTGTGGTGCAGAGGAGGCTGCCTGCAAGATTAACTTCTGCGAGTTAGCAACGCCACTATGCCTTCACGCAGAGGTCTCTGTCAAGAAAGAGTCTGCTCCATGCAGACTGTCACTCTTACTTCAATTATTCCGTCCAGGGAAGTTCACAGTATGTCGAATTGTTGTGCAATCACGTTAAATATTTGATATTGCTCCGGCGCTTCGTGCAGATTTTAGAGCTTTAACGTGCAATTTATATTAGCCAACTCAATAACCGCACCGAAACATTTGCGATTTTATCATCTGTTAGGTCGGAATGCCTTTTTTGACATGTCAAGATGAGAGAATTCTACTACCTCTATACATTCAACTTGCAGCAGTTATTGGCAATTAAAGGAGTTCATTTGCGAGAGAGAGCGGTGGGGGGGGGGGGGGGGGCATGGTGAGGAGCAGCTGCAGCTGTGCGCGTATTTCCCAAGGAACTAATGAAAAGGCTCACATGACATCGCCAGGTCACTATTCTACTGTCATCATGCGGCTACAGAAACGTGGCAGTATGGTAACGCACTAGAATGATAATTATTTTACTCCTGCGAGATGACAGGTTTCTTGTACTGCAGTTGGCTGATCGATAGTTGGGTGGGTTGGCGTGGTAACATACTTTTGTTGCAGCGCGAAAGGACGGCGACTTAGACGAGATACACAGGACGAGCGCTGACGCTGCTGTGGAGACATGATTAAAACAGACCCTATATAAGCTATTGCGTAACACACAGAATCCAAAGGAACACGTGGTCAGATAAAATTACGCAAGCTAACAAAGCAGAAAAGATTAAAAGAAGGCAAAAAGGAACCATCAAGATTCGCCGACAAAAACACCACAAAGAGGGGGGGGGGGGGGGATGTACAGATGTTGGAGGGTGAGCGCACATAATAAGCGGATATGCAAATTCGTTATTCGACAACAAAACCGAAACCTGGCTAACGCGTACGTCCCCCATTCTGTTAATATGAAAAGCTACGATTATTTGGTGAGTTGTTTGACATGTATGTCTAGAAAGTACTTCTGTATCTAGCAACGTGGGTGTGCAGCCACATGTGTGACAGTGCGGTGTTCGATGCGATGTAGTAGACCTTTTTGATGAGTGATTGGACTCTTTTAATCGCATATTAGATCGCCTCCTCATCTGTCCCACATATTACTTTCCACATGTGAGTGGAAATTAATAAACAATCCCAGTCCTGTACGTTTCCTTCATGTACTTTTGATTGATAACGCAAATGACACCATGGGTGCTATAACGTAAAATGATTCCAAACTGTTTTGATTCCAAACTCCTGACGTCAAATTTACGTAACCACCGACGCAAGCATCGGGCGGTGACCCGCAGCGTTGTCTGAGCACCCCAATCAAACACTCTGCTCCTTTATAGGAGGTCATATTTGTTCGCTTTCAAAACCAATAACATTGTCTACACTCAGCGGTTTTTCTTATCTAATTGGCTGACAAGAGGCGAGGAGCCCGCTCTAGTGGAGAGGGTTTCGATGGGGCCGAGCCAGCACAGTGAAAATAGATAACCGCATGAAGAAGGTGATGCTAGCTTCTCCGATAGGTCCACTTCGCCTTACTTAGCTTGCGGTGGCTGGTCGAAAATTGCGGTGGCGTGCAACGCAAGAATAAGAATGCCGCTAAAACGGATCCTCAGCAAGGAAGAGTTGGCAGAGCGATGTCGTATGCATGCCCAAAGGGCTCGATAACGTTTTACTGCCATACGAACAGGTTTATCATGCGCAAATACATGCTCACCGGCAAGTGTGAGTAGCGAGGGCTTCAGCGATCGGTGGGCAGCCATCTTCTATTCCTTTCGGAACGGGGCAGTCTGTGGCTATTCAGTAAAATTTTGAGTTTTGTTCGGCATATTAATGCATTTTTTCTCGTACACATCACTTTGACGTGGTGAGTTTTCGTGGTTTTGTGAGGTCGCGTGACAGACAGGCGACGTGGGTGTAGCCAGAAAACATTGGACCAATAGCAGAGGGCTTATGGCGAGAAGACGTCGAATCAAGAATGATTATTTTTCTTTTGTGTGGTTTATTCATCCATAATCAGTGTGTAGAAGTTATATCAGATGGGGAGCTATCGCGGTTTTCGTGACGTCGCGTGATGGACAGGGGATGTTGGGAGTGGCCCGAAAATGTTTTACCAATCGTGGAGGCTGATTGCAGAAATTAGAATCAAAACATTTTGGGATAATTTTACGTTGTAGGGCCCCATATCGCTAATATTTTAGAAATATTACGGAGGACAGTTACTTCCATGGTGTAAAAATATTAGGAGAGGCTCTCGCTCAGCGCGTGTCAAGGCTATCTGATTACTTCGTAACAGGAACGAATACAAACAACTTGATGCAAGCAGACTAGACAGAGTTATACACACTTTCTTTCCGTGCTCTCAAGATCGAAGTTTGCAGGAAGATAAAGACTTGAAGAAAAGCTGTACTTCGCTGATGAAGCCAAGGCCCCTTGTTGAAAAATAAATTCCAGTATCACTCTTTGTTTCGACTACTGCTAGCCATTTCTTTTCGTGCCACACTCAGTACAAAATAACCAAATGTTATTCCGGTGTTCTAATTGAAAGAAATTGTGCTATAGTTTAAGAAAGCTACAATTACAATCCTTGGCTTGAAAGCAAAATTAATTGTTGGCATTAGTCGGTTCTGCCACTTGAAAATGTAATGCTGCCGCAATAAAAATAACCTGCAGTTCTTGTGGTTGATTTCAATAGAAAGGTGAGCTCTAATGACGAAGTTTGCACGGGCTTTCGTGTTCTTAGACCTCACTGCCACACGTTTATTCTTTCGTCCACATTATTTATTCGGAGCACCACCAGTTAAGTCACGTGCGAGCCAACATCTGAGTGGTTCCAGCATCATTATTCCAAGTACGAACCAATTTAAATTCACCCGAGGAAGAAAAAAAGAGTCAGAATCTACAACACACAAACATAGGCGCAGCTGCCACAATGGCGATAGGCGAGTTTCTCTTGACTGGTTAACATCCCTGCCTTCCTTATATCCCTCTCTCTCTTACGCTCGTTTAGTCTTAATTTGTTGCGCTATCCACAAGTATTATTGCGGAGTTTCGGCAACTGTAAGCGAATGTAATACTTATAGTATTTCTGATAGCGCAAATGTCATTATCGTGGCACAGAGATTATATCAACCGGCTAGGGTTGCCCCATCACTATGGCGTTGCGCTGCTGGCTGGACCCGCGGTAGATCGAATTTTGATGTGGACGAAATGCACACACACTCGTGTACTTAGATGTCGGTGCATGTTAAAGAACTCTAGGGGGTCAAACTTAATTTGGAGTACCCATCTACGGCATGCCTCATAATCATATCGTGGTTTGGGCTCGTAAAACCCCAGAAGTTGATTACTATTATGATTATATCAGCTGAAGCTCAGATTAAACAGAAAAATGCTGTTGTTCTGGGAAACCACCAGGGAATGTCTTGATGGAGAATATCATTCTTTCTTCATCTCCAACGCATCGCGAGATCGGTGTGTTTATAACCATGCATCTTGTTGACAGTGCCAGTGTTTGCAAATAGCGAGTGCACTGTGACGGATCGTGTGCAGAACCCTATAGTTAGAGATGGCGTAGGTTCAGCCAAAGAGAGCAGAAAAATCCAATCACCATCATCTTCCACTTATCCGTCCGTTAGGTTCAGCCAAAGAGAGCAGAAAAATCCAATCACCATCATCTTCCACTTATCCGTCCGTCACATTGAAAGGCAATCTCCAGAGGCGAATATTGTAAAATCTGCCACGAAGTATTATAAAAATTGCTCTTTCGGGACACATGTAGCGGCATTTGCCGTGTATATATATATATATATATATATGTGTGTGTGTGTGTGTGTGTGTGTGTGTGTGTGTGTGTCTGTGTGTGCGTGCGTGCGTGTGCGTGTGTGCGTGCGTATAGTTCCACTAAACTAATCCAAAAGCTCATGCGCACATGCCACTCCAAGATGACGGTCACTTCCCTGGCTTACACCGAACCTCGGGATAGCGCGACGTTACCGTCCTTCCAGAACAAGAATCTCTCTTGACCTTTGTACCGTGACGCTCAACTAACTTCTGCGTAAACTGGTTCTTCCGTTACTCGCAGCAGCCCCAGCGACGCGCGGTGGATTTGGACGTCCCGACGTCCGCCTCACAGGGCTCTGACTCGAGGACTCCGGAGCCGATAGCATCACGGCCCCGGATGATTTCGATCGCACCGCAGGTGCACGTCGTCCAGTGGGAACGCAGCGGCGCGTCGGCCACCACCGAAAGGGAAGAGTCGCACTCGAGTCAGTGGGCGGTAGCCTGATCATTCTTCTTCCTTGCTAGAGCAGTGCGACGTCACCAGCAAGCGGAAAAGGAGGCGCAAGCACAGCGGCATTTTAAACCACTCCTCATAACAAGGAAACAAGCGCACAATGCGGGGCGATACATTAAAGAAGACAGGCACTTCTGACAACTGTATGTGACAACTGTACACATAGAGTTGTTAAACCATTAAGAAACAGAAAAACACCACCCTTGACTAAGGTATGGATAGAATTAGTATAACGTTGTGTGTGCTCCTTCATGTATCGTGCGGTCTTACTGTGCTCTTTCCTCCTTCATAATCACGAAACAGTCACCTAGTCAGTCAGTACCGTGGACATCGTCAAGTGTGGCCGTCTTTTTTTTGTATTATATGCAAGTGTTTAACCTCCCGAAGCTGTACAGTTGATTATGAGGGACACCTTAATGGAGGGCTTTTGTACACGAGTGCTTTTGCATTTCGCCGCTGTCGAATGGCGGCCGGCGCGGTCGCTCAGCTGCATAACATCATAGCCACTTAATCGCGGTGGCGGGTGCGCTCACTTTTCTTTAAAGCGAAGCTTTCTTTGCCTCTTCTTCCGACGTTGTGAGCGCTGCTGTGATGGTCTTGCCGTGCGTGCCGCTGGGTTTCTTGCCAAAACACCAGATGGCGCTCGCTTCCGCGCATCCCGGCCGGCGCTGCCGCGGGTCAGGATGCCATGTTTGTGCGCATGGCACGTTCTGCGCTTGCTTTCTCATGCGAGAAAAAAATTTTGTTTGTTTTTTTACAGCAGATCTGTTAAAGCATCGCTTAGGTTGGTCTCGTAGTCGTGCGCAGCATTGCCGAGCTGGGAGAGAGTGAAAACAGAGGAGAGGAGGTGCATAGAGAGAAAGAAAGAGACAGACAGAGAGCGAGAGAAATAAAGAAAACAAAACGAACTTTCTTGGCGAAGCGGGATTGGAACCCGGGTACCCACGGTACTAAGGTGCGCGTCATAACCACTGCGCTATACACCCACGTTTGCAGAACATGTATTTATGGGAACCATATGGTTGCATTGTAGCGACAATTGTAACACAACTTGCTATGGGTGAGAAAAAGAGAAAATGAGAGCGTGAGAAAGAGAAAATGAGAGTGAGAGAGAGAAAGAAAGAGAAAGACTGAAACAGAGAAAAACGGATACAGACAGAAAGAAAGAGAGAGACAGATATAAAGAGATAGTAAGAAAGAGAGAAGGAAAATATAAATTAAACTTTCTTGGCGAGGCCGGATTTTAACCCGAGTACTCGCGGTCCGAAGGCGAGTGTCATACCCACTACGCTATACACGCACGCTTGCAGAGCTCCGCTGTTTCATCTGATTTCACAACCGTCGAACTGGATTTTTTTTGCGACGGAGTGCTGGTCACGTATGCAGAAAGAGCACGTAAAAACGCACCAGCGAAATGGCTCCAAAGCGGGAACTCAGCGTCGAGGACCCCAGACCCGAAAGAAGCGCCGCGTAGAACAGAAGCGCTTTCGCTATGCAGTGAAACGTGGTGCAGACCGCGAATGCATGTACGCATTGTATACATACAGTTTTATAATATTGAATTGAATTACGTGCAGCCCCATAATTCCAATAAAGTTTAACACTTCTGCCACATTGTGATGTGCCATGTCAGGCAATGATAATGCTCAACTCATTCGCCATCAACGTCACCGCTAAGTATCGTCAATCAAAGCAAACAGCTCAGAAAGCTTCGCTTACATCGATCCCAACAGTGCGTGGGATCCGCCAATTTTTCTTCCCAACTGTCACAGTCTCGTCGCGTTGTCCCTGTCATCAACATATAGCAACTTGCCGAATGCTGTGTCTGTATTACCCTTACTACTTTCGTGAAGATTTTAGGCGACCAATTACGCACAGTCCGCTGCTTTATTGACTAAGTGCAGTTTCAGAGTACTGTGCGCGACCTATGAATCAGCCGCCGCGGGTACTGCCAGTCGAATTTGGCGCACGCCATACTGAAACAGTCTATGGTGCATGTCCTGATATCATCCATCCTGCTCCTCCACAATGAAAAAAAAAAACTAAACCCTGTGGGCAAACTGTTGTGTCCAGTAAATTTGTGTAACTGGTTGTGAAGAATGCTGGACAGATTGAGAGAGGGCCACCGTTGGCCATCCGCACTTCTGAACATCATCGTCATCATCATCATGAGCCTATGTTTATATCCACTGCAGGATGAAGGACTCTCCGTGCGATCTCCAATTAACCCTGTCTTGCGCTAGCTTATTGCAACTTGCGCCGGTAAATTTCCTAACTTAATTACCCCACCTAGTTTTCTACCGTTCTCGATTGCACTTGCCTTCTTTTGGTATTCATTCTGTAACTCGAAAGGTCCACCGGTTATCCGTCCTGCGCATTACATGGCCTGCCCAGCTGCTTTTTTCCCTCTTAATGTCAACTAGAATATCGGCTATCCCCGTTTGCTCTCTGATACACACCGCTCTCTTCCTGTCTTTTAACGTCAGGCCTAACATTTTATTGCGATAGCAATTATATGGACACTCCAAGCGCATTACTGCCGTCGCCGTCGTCGTCGCCCTAAGGTTCCGTATAAAGTCCAACGGCGAAAAACTCGTCGCCGCACGCCGTATGCTGTATGTGCGAGTGAAAGGCGCGAGCGCACGAGGAACGCGCGCTTTCACGGAGCGAACGAACGGAGGAGAGCTTAGCAATTTGCTATCGCAATTGATACTTCACCTTTCTGGCGAAACTGCGACTTTTTTCGTTCCGCCGTTCTTTGTGCGATCCTTAGCTTGTTCTCCAGCTTCTTTGTTAACCTCCATGCTCTCCCCCTGTGTTAGCCCCGGTAGAATCCAGTGATTGTACACTTTTCTTTCAACGACAGTGGTAAACTCCCAGTCAGGATTTGGTAATGCCTGCCGTATGCACTCCAACCCAATTTTATTCTTCTGTAAATGTACTTCTGATCAGGGTCCCCTGTGAGTGATTGACCTAGATAAACGTACTCCATTACAGACTCTAGAGACTAACTGGCGATCCTGAATTCTTGTTCCCTTGCTAGGCTACTGGAACATTATCTTTGTGTTCTGCATATTCATCTTTAACCCCGCTTAACACTTTCTCGACTAAGTTCCTCAATCATTTGTTGCAATTCGTCTCCCTTGTTGCTGAATAGGACAATTTCATCTGAAAATCAAAGGCTGGTGAGATATTCGCCGTTGAGCCTCACTCCTAAGTGTTCCCGCTCTCAGAGCTTCTTCTAAGCATGTAGTCAATAGCATTGTAGAGATTGTGTCTCCTTGGCTGACCCCTTTCTTCATAGGCAACTTTCTAATTTTCTTGTGGAGAATCAAGGTAGCTGTGGTATCCTTGCTGATATTTGCCAAGATTCACTTTTGAATATACATATCCGAAGTGATGACACAGGCAAGAAACGAGCGCGAAGATGGACCGCACGCTCGAACAGTCAATATAGGAACGTGCTAGTGCATCGACGGATTACAGCCAGGGCAGCAACAGCACATGTAATAACTGTAGTATAAAAAGTGCTTGCAGGCTCACTATCATGTCTCCAACCAAGATTGCGTGAATAGCCGTAGCCAAGAGTGTGCACAATGGTAGACATAGTTACTCGTTGCCGACCATAGCTGTAAAAGTCAAATTCGCTGAATGGGTTTGGCCTAAAACACAAAACTTTGCTGAAACGGGATACGGTAATGCGGCCGCAGAGTGCGAGTAAACGTTAAGAGGGAACACGAGTGTAGAGCAGCAGAGAGAATCCGAAGGTAACTGGCTGGTGAATGCATGCTGTATGCACTAGCACCGGGCTTGCTGACTTGTCTTTGTCAAAAACAGGCCCTGAGTGCTTATGCGTCATAGCTGTCCGGAGTAGCGCAAGCAAATTTCGGGTTGCTGGAGAACATCCGAGTGATGAGGACGAACCGACCGCCTGCCTCTTGAATTTGTCCGGACGCAACAGGAGGCCAACTAGATATCCCGGAACCATGATATCACGCACGAAGTCACATCGCCGTTTTTGAAAACAGTTTTAGCGCATAATGTGAACGTCTTCACGTGCTTACTCACGTTAAAGCCCTTTTAATTCACCTAAGCGCATAGATTATAGTGACGGCCTGCTACTGTCGTATTTTTTTATTTACAGGATTCACCGCGCTGTATCTTATCGTATAACTTGAAATGCTGCAGTTCACAGGGTTTTTTTGCCTTCATTGACCACAATATCGTCTCTCGCCAAATTTATTATCTTCTGCGGAATCTATTGGCAAACATCTGCCACACGGTCAGATCAGAGCAGCGTTTTGTTCAGTCTGGTTTTGTGTTTCTGTTCACCCGTTTGGTTATTATTTATTGCAACTAGACGTCAATGGAGGTCAACAAGGGGACTCAGAGGAACAGAAACATACCTATCGGAGACGCTAGAGAGTATCGGACGTAATTGCCACGGCCCCGATGAGTTATTACAGATGATTACGTACGCATCCGTCCGAGTGATGCCCCTCCCATTTCAACTTCCTTGTGCGACACTCTACCATAACCCAAGTGCGGGTTACACGTCTAAATGGATGGATCACTTAGCCATAGACCATCTCGGCGTCAGTGCATCTTTTTGACGTCGCGTGGCGCTCATGCTGTCATTATGGCAGAAATGCAATTCATGTGTATGAGCTAACACGGCATATTTGTGATAGTGCGTAGCGGTTATCCTGAGTGTACAGAAACTATGTTCTTGGTGTGTTTGCTTTTGGTTTCTTTGCTCTTGCTGTGTTTCTTGGTGCGTTCACCTTGCAACCATTATTCGCGTCCCCACCCCCCACCTCTCTAACCCCACCTCTACAGCAATGCCTTCGGGCGATTTGTAGTATCATAATAATAAATGCATGTGAGCTTCGCATCAAGGCGCATGATTTTCCTATCAGCCACGGTAACAGCATGAATATTGCACGGCATGTAATAGCGGTAGTGACACGGTTATCTCTTAAAAACTTTTTAAGCAAAGCTTTATAGGCACACAAGTGTCGGCGGTGGTGGTGGTGGTGTCACGCTGAAAAGTAGGCCGATCGTGGTGGCAGTGCAGAAAGAGTCCAAGCTTAATGACCCCTGTGGGCTCGGGGACCAATAACGCACCCTTGAACTGCCCTTGTCACAATTCGGACCCAAAGAGACAAAATCACCATTCCTTCCCCTGCGGAGAAAATGGGGGTAAGTGAAGCTTGTCCGATTCTAGCGTCAGGGCTTCCGAAGGCCAGGCGAAACGTCAGCAAAAAGCCGCGGACCCCGAGTTGCGGTAGCTCGAAGTTGAGGCCAAACCTCAGCGAAGAGCCACCGACCCTGCGTTTAGGGCAAACGTAGCGGAACGCATGCGACAGTGTCATCTTGCCAAAAGCTTCGCTTACCCCCATTTTGTCGCCAGGGGAAGGGACGTGAATTTTTATGCTGTCCTACTACACTGCATTTCCTTACCGGTTGCATGGGATAAAGGTATTGTATCAGGCTTCTATAGTCAAGATCTTAAGTTACAATTCTCGTACAGGCCTCAACGTTGTAATGCTTTAAGTGGCGCCTCAACTTCGTAAAAAAACATTTGCGCAGAAAATATCAACGATGGTTGTGAATGTAAGTAAATACCGGACGCTCTAAGGAAGCTGTTCGCTCAAATAAAGGGATGGTGCGCTGGACAGTGCACCATTTGTAGTAGTGAGGATAGTTAACTGCAAAAGGATGGACAGTTGGGCGAGTTGGTACGGTAACATTGTCTTGGTTTTAGCGCGAAAGAACACGGACGGTGGCAGAAGCTATTCTTGGTTAGCACTTGTCCTGTCTTCTGCCACCGTTCGTGTTCTTTCCCGCTAAAACCAATAATAAGATAGTTAAGTAGCGTTTGTTGTTTCATTACGCCATTTCGCATAGAACAGAGCCGTTAACCAGCCCATCTGTAGCAGTAGCATAAGTGTACAACACGTGCGTCTCGACCGTTGCCGTAATAGTTGGCGTTCGGAAACGAACGCGCCCTTCACGTTGGAGCCTTTGTTCCAACCTTCGAACAGCAACCTCCATCCGCCAATCGCACCCCAACTAAGAATTCGGATGAAAGAGGCAAACGAAGCTATTGACTTTAAATCACCGAGAGCCGTGGGGCTATACGAGTATACACGTGTAACCCAAATTAGCCAGGCCCACTATGCTTCAAAAGGGCACTTCCTCGCCAGAACATGAATAAGCCTCCCCGGTTTAATATTTGTCCATTACCTCCCTCACTACTCTTACAGTTTATTACTGGCCCTCAGTTCCCAGCGTCTGCGGAGCACCTGACGACAGAGATGGTCAGACCTGCATCGTAGCCGAGGGTGTTAAGCATCTCGGGATCCGTTGAGGCATGCATTGAAACCAAACCAACACGCGAATGCTCTCGAGTAAAGCTAGCTAGCAGGACTCATTGTTAAACTATCAAGCATTCCATGAGATAGCAATGGGCTTAGCGAAGTTGCGGCTTAGGGAACTAATGACTACTTCCACTGCTTCGGAGGTCTTTCGGAAAAGAGGGAATGCGGAGTAGGATTTTTAATTCAAAATGTCACAGCGACCAACATTCATGATTTATATTAGCATTACTAAAATGATATCAGTGATTTTAATAAAGAATAATATGATATCTGTTAATATCACAACAGAGATGTGAGCGTTTTGGTTTGTTTTCTTTTGGGTGCTTGTATGCTTGTATTGTATTGTAATCCTGAATGCTCTGTTGTAATTTTACCCCTCCTGCTTGGGCCCGCATGGGCCTGCAGTATTTTGTAAATAAATAAATAAATAAATAAATAAATAAATAAATAAATAAATAAATAAATAAATAAATAAATAAAAATAAATAAAGGTAGTACATGCCTACGCTTCAACGTCCAGTCATGATAATGATATACTATAGTTCTGTGAGGAGGTTGAATACGCAATGTGAAAGGTTCAAACTCGTTATGCAGTAGTGTGCGACTTTGGTTCGAAAATGGGGAAGAACCAGGCTCAGGAGGAGGCATTTCGAAAGTATGGCATCGGCTATAGGAATATTAGTG
The DNA here is from genome assembly GCF_013339745.2 of Dermacentor silvarum. Taxonomy (NCBI): domain Eukaryota; kingdom Metazoa; phylum Arthropoda; class Arachnida; order Ixodida; family Ixodidae; genus Dermacentor; species Dermacentor silvarum. The sequence goes on from NC_051156.1 coordinate 3,456,247, forward strand.
GCAATATGATAATAGAATTTGTGTAAGAAGTCTTAGTTAGGGTAAAAGGCCGTAATCACAGGTTAGTGAAGTGAAGGATTGCTCTTAATTTCAAGAGAGAAAGAGCGAACTTAGTCAGGAATAGGTCAGCCTAGAAGCACTTAGGGGAAAAGCGGGCGAATTCAGCCGAGTGCTCGTGTATGAGTATGAGGCTGCAGAACAGGAATATGGTGGTAGCACAGAAATAGTGAATGAGACAATAACCGTATTTCCTTCAGAGGCCGCAATATAAATTGGAGGTAAGGCACCAAGACAGCAAACAGGCAGCCCGTAGCAAGTAACACAGGATCAAATAAACAAGACAAAGCATGAAAGTGTCAAACTCCAGAGATCCCATAGAGTTTACTGAACTGTCAAAACAGATAAGCCCGAGGAAAATCTACCATATTTTAAATTCTAACATCGGAACGATAGAGTCCAGCCGCTAAAAATAGATGAGAGGGTAGGAGGCCAGCTTCAAAGCAGAAAGGAAACAGGGCATACGAAAGGTCAACATATATGCAATGTAGATATGCAGTGCAGTGCATATATGCAGATACGCGCACTAAAAGATGAGCAGGGTAATGTTATCAGCAATTTCGTTGGCATAGAAAAGGCAGTAGAGAAATTCTATAGGGAGCTACACATAACGCAGAGCAACCACATAACTGCGATTGGTCGTAGTGACAATTTGGAAAGAAAAGTACAATATCGTGTACCTAGCCTTGCGGTTACGGGTGCTTTGTAGAACATTTCCAAGGAAAAAGCGGCAGGAAAAGGAAGAACAGTCGATTGGAACAAACATGTCGTGGTATCATAATCCGAGAATCTTGCGACCCTTTATTCTAAGCTCCTCAAGATTGAAAGGTGCCGGAAAAATGGACAATGGCCAACATCATACTAATCTATCAAGGAGCGCGTAAAACTTGAACATACGCTCGCTAGCTTGCTTTTCGTATTGTCCAAGATATTCACCAAAGTAATTTTCAATAGAATCAGGCCGGCACTTCGCTCAACCCAGAGGACAGGCTGGCTTCAACAAAAAGGTATCCCACACTGGTTCCCATCCCATGTCAGCAATCACGCAATTAAAAATTTTGCTGAGTGCAACCAACTACTGCTTATGACTTTGATACATTACATAAATGTGTTTGATTCATTATAGATACAAACAGTCATGGAGGCAGTGCGTAGTCAAGGAGTACAGGAAGCATGCGTGAATATCTTAGCAAATTTATACAAAAGATTTCACAGTTATCTTAATTCTTCTTAGCAAAAGCTCAAAAGTAACGATGAAGAAAGGGGTCAGGCAAGGAGATATAATCTCCCTAATCTCACTCACTGCATTAAAAAAACTGATCAAACAGAATGGGCAGGATTATGAATATGGACGAACAGCGAACACCTAAGCGATGCAGAAGAAGGAGAGAATCAAGAGACGTGTTGCCTTGCACGTAAAAAAAACGGCTCCGAGTTTTCCAATTTCACCTAGCAGCCTCATGCTCGGAGACACGCCATGTGAATTGCGTCCTCTGTTCATGTGCTCTGCAGGCAACTTGAGTTTTGAAGAGGAGGAGGAAGCCGACAGGATTAGAGGGTGAGTTGCATATTTACTTCGTTCAGTGCCGTCAAAAAATGTCGCGCATGCGAACATATATACACTGACTGCAACGAACCATTCAGTCTTCCAGGAATACACTTGAACAGTTGTCCTACACGTGTCTCTCAAAGCCAACATAACAAACTTTATCTGCACCTTCTCTGGCTACTTTTTCTGCCCTTATACAGCTGTTGTAACCATAAAAAGGCATTCCTTTATTTTACTCTGCAGAACATCCGGACATAGCTTATACTGAGAAGCCTAATAGGCATTTTCGAATAGAACAAGTTGCAAATGAATTGGTAGGAGGAATGCTGCCCATACCTTATAACCGCGGACCGGAGTTGCGTACAGATGTCCTTTTCATGATCTACGGCACACTAGTTCGATGTATTCAAGTATATCTGCGTCCATGTTTACAGTTGGAGCTGCTTACAGGTACTTTGGAACGCGAGGCGCTACGTTTAAATGCCAGCCTCTCAAAATTTCTCGCGAATTATATTTATACTGTGAACCCCTTGCCTTTTCACTTGGTTTATCCAGATTGTCCGAACGTTTCTAAATATGCTGGGTGTCCCAGGTAACTTGCGCCAAAATTTAAAAATATGCTAGGGCCATGAAGCTGGACAGAAGCAAGGCAATGTGGTTTGCCTTCGATTGGAGCAAGTCAGATTATGTTTTTGTATTTAGTCTAAGTAGACTGTCGCGGCAGCAGCATTGGCGTCGCGTGAATGGACAGTTTTAGAAATGAGGACCCAAGACTCTGGGTCCCCCTGCCGCGTTGGATAGGCAGCTGTTGGGTTTAGGGAAGCAGCAGAGTTTGAGAATTGGGTCAAACGCACATAGCGCTGGGTCAAGCTTGGGGCGCTGTAGTGGTGGCAATAGAAAGGTACTTCCAAGCAAAAAAAGAAGAAACGTTTTTCTTAAAAGAGAAAACGAACAGAATGTATCTTGCGTAATAAAGGTAAACAATAAAATGTAGTAACCGTAATCACTATGTTAGTCGCACGGCTCTCTTGGCTATCTCGCGATTTCTCTTCGCCCGCGAGGTTGACCCAAGACGGCTTGGGCACCCACGCTAGTTTTCAATTTTTGGATTTTGGGCCACCGCGAAAGCAGGAACCCAAGAATGGCTTGGCTTCTGCGCATGCGCACTTGCGGCCCACATGCGCACTTGCGGCCCACAATCTTCTTAGGTCGCCAAGCGGATTGGGTCTCCAATTATAAAACTCCCTAATAGAAGATGCTCGCACCCCTACGAGCAGGGGTGCTGCGCTCAGCACGCGCCAGCACCGGCCAGCATTCGGCAGATTAAGCCAAGTCTGAGACAGCGCTGTCGTTTCCTGTATGCTCTCTTCGGAGGCCTGTCGAGTCCGGGTTCGCACTGCCGCTCGTCGCCACAGTTTGGTGAAACCGGACGGGATCCAGACCATATGTTTCTGTGGCAACGACGACCATTGACCCGAGACCAACGCTACACATTTTACAGGCCAGAACCCTCCCGAGCAACGTGCTCAGCACTCATCATCATCATCATCAACATGTTTATTTCACCACGAGATACACAAGGTGAAAAGGGAGAGCCGGAGAGCCTGTCCCATCGCCGCCATCCGCCTCCCGCAGCCGTGGAACCTGCATCCCTCCGGATGGTTTTCAGGCCGAATAATAATTTCAAGTCGCTGGCATCCATTATCAAGCCAAAACGTTTCACTACACTGCTTCAGCGCTGTCACCCGCTGCATCGACGAAGTAGCGGTTGTGTTGAATTCCCTACTCTCTGCCACCGCCTATGACGACCTCAAGACAACCCTCTCGCAACGCGCAACAGCTTCCCAGCGTTCTTTCATCTAGTATATTTTCTCAGCTGAAGACCTCAAAGACCAACACGAGATCCACTGATGACGCCCTCGTGCGCGAATTGTTCCTGCAACGGCTCCCGGCTAACGTGCAGATGGTCCGGGCGATAGCTTCCACTATGGACATATGTGGCCGTACTCGCCACGTTGGCAGACAGTCATAGGAGTAGCCACCCAATCCATAGCAACTGCCACATCGTCTGCAGGTAACAATTCTACCGCGCAGCGTATCATTGCTTGCTCTTTGCCAGCAATCTTCTCTCGAGTCCCTGTGTGACCACCTCGAGCGCATCGTTTGTGCAACAGAACACCATGGCACGCCATCTCATCATCCATACAGTGTTAGTTCTAGCAGATCTCGAAGCCTAGACACGAACCGTTCAACCTCATTAACAACGTTTGGCTTTTGCTTCTATCATCGTCCGTTTTGGGAACGACGCTTGCCATTGCCTTCATCCCTGTACGTGGCAGGAAAACAGGGTCGGCCGACCTCTAGCAGCTGCGAATGATCCAGCCCAACCTAAAGTCACCTTTTCTACGTACCTTACAGACTCAGTATAACAGCCGTTTCTCGTCGACAAAGAGCCGATGTAAGCATAATTCCTGCTCAACGCTCCGACCACAGAGCGACACCACTGACCTTTTTGCAAGTCGTCAGCGGCACAAGTATTATAGTGATATCTGCACACTCCGTCGCCCTCAGCCATGGCCTTCGACGAGCGATCCATAGGATTTCCCTGGTTGCGGACGTCCGACGCGTCCCTTACTGGAGCAAACTTCCTGCACAACTACAGCCTCCTTGTAAACGTAAAGAGCCACCGTCGCATCGACTCTGTTACACAGCCGACCGTTCCCGGCGTTCCTGCATCGATCCGCAGTGTTCCACCACCGATCGCACACACTTCTACCATAGTGGAAGCGCCGTTTGCGGAGCTGCTCCGCGAGTTTCCAAGCTTGACGCGACTACCGGATAGAACACAACCGATACAGCATGACGTATGCCACCACATCGGCACCTCCGGCCCTCCGGTCCATTTCCGTCTCCGTTACTTGTCTATGAAAAACTGAGGAACGCTCGCGTGGAGTTTGAATACATGCTGGCACTCGGCATAATCCGCCCTTCCTCCAGTCGTTCGGCATCGCCAGTTCACATGGTGCCTAAGAAGTCTGTGCACTGGCGTGCATCTGGTGATTACGAGGCACTAAACAACACAACAGTTTCCTATCCCTACCCACTCGCGAGCATTCAAAGCTTCACTGTAGCGCTGCACGGCGCGACGATCTTTTCTAAGATCGATCTCATTCGCGCCTATCACCTGCTACCTGTCGCTGAGGAGCACACCCCCAAAACCGCCATCACCACACCATTTGGTGTTCTTGAATTTCCCCTGATGCCCTTTGACCTACGGAATGCTGGCCAATCGCTTCAGCGTTTCATTGATTCCGCCACCCGAGGCCTACTTTTAGTTTTTGCATACATTGACGGCCTCCTCGTCGCAAGTTCTTCCGTTCAAACACATCTGGAAGATTTGCTGTTGTTTTCTCACCTTGCTAGTCGAGTTATAAACGCCTGCCAAGAGCCACTTCGGTTATCCGGACCTTGTGTTCCTTGGACATCTGGGGGGGGGGGGGGTTATTCTGTAAGAGTCCACCTAGTGGACTGTCAACTTCGGCTGTCGCCATTGGCTCAGGTCTCGCGAGCGCGAAGGTGCGAGCCAGTCTCCTTCGTGCTCGTGAGGCCTGAGCCAATGGCGACAGCCGAAGTGGACTGTCCACTAGGTGGACTCTTACAGAATACCCCCCTGGTCCAAGCCAATGGCAGTCGACGACTACCATCCAAGATCTGCGTTATCGAAGACTTTCCACGATGCACCACAGTGACCAAGCTTCGGCGATTCCTCCGGGTTTGTGAATTTCTACCGATATTTTCTAACGATTGTACCCGAATTGTGGCTTCTGAAGAAGCTCTGCTTGGTACCAAGCGTAACATGGTTACGCTTGCACTGATGAGGCTGCTCAAACTTTTGCAAGTGTCAAACCCGCCTTCGTCATCACTACGCTGCTCAGACACCCAAAACCTGACACACCTACGGCAATCATGACTGACGCCTCCAACACAGCTGTCGGCGCGTTTCTGCAGCGGTTGATCAGTGGTGCGTGGCTGCCACTCGCTTTTTTGAGCAGGAAGCTGAAGCATGCACAGACCGGCTAAAGCGTGTTGCGCGCAAGCCTAAGTGTCCCGCAAGTAAAATCGGTGAATATATGTTTGAGGCCGTGAAGGAAGCGAGCGCCGGAGGAGGAAGGCGCCTGGAGGTGGAGACCAGAATCGCGCGGCTGGGGCAAGTACGACCGAGGCTCGCGCTGAGCGCACAGCAAAGCAACACCACCTAGAGGAAAGTCTAGGTGGCGTTGAGCGAAGGGAGGAAGAGAAAACAGGCGAAGTGTCGCGGAGGAGGAGGGTAGGCAGAGGCGCGCTTGGTTAACCTCCTCTGGTAGTTGCTACGGTTTCTGTGTGCGGAATGGACGTAGCAGGTTCGTCTCGTGATAACATCGTCCCCGCGTGCCGTTTTGCTATTTGTGCGAGTAAAGGCGTGCAACGGTGAGCCGACGGTAGCGGCTCAATCTCGCACGCACAAGGGAGGAAAGCGGGGAGGAAGCGCGCCATCTTCCCATCGAGAGGGGGGGGGGGAGCCTTCTACTCCGGCGGCTGCTGCGTATGGCGAGGCCGAGCGAGCCTTATCTTGATAAGGGGAGGGGGTGTTCTACTCCTGCTGCTTCTGCGTGCGGTGCGGTCACGCGACCTCCTTCTTGAAACCGATCTGCGATGAGGACAGTCTAGGCATCTAGGCGCACCAGGGGTAACTGCTGCAATGCTAGATTCTGTTACAGAACAGCCAGGCACTCGTGCCATGCATTTATAGGTGAGTTTATTCAAAGTGGCCTTCGCTTGGAAACTTCCTGCGGCAAACTGCCCGCTAAGCACTTTAACAGCGATGACGTCACTCCGCCTCGCCTAGCAAAGCGTCGCCTAGCAACGCCGAGCCTCGCAACAGCTGTGTAGGTGGAGCTAAGCCGTGACGTTATCGCGCGCGCCGTCGCTTTGTCCTGCTTTTCCTAGCCATGACGTCACCACGCCGAGCTCCCGCATAGCCGCGTCGCCACAGCTGTGGTAGGCGGAGCTAAGACGTGACTTCACCGCGATGATCCTTATAATAATAGCTCCGCGTCGCCGCTGCGGCGACAGAATGCCCCACGTCTCGACGCCAAGCACATCGCCCTGAGAATGGGGGCGACCGAATAAGTGCGTTACTCCCGAAGAAGGGGAAGCGCAGCTCGAAAACTGTCATGCCGCTACTCGAGAGTGAATGAGACGACTTCGGACCACGCCCGAGTATCTTAGCCGATCCGAGATAAAGCTAGGTGGGATCGACAGCTTCGTTGTTTGCACAGTCTTCGCTCCTCTAGTGTGAAGCTGCCACCATTTTTCAATACGTAAGCACTCTTTGGCGAGTACCCCAGCAAAATCTGTGTCACGCGACAAGTGTAGTGACTTGTATATGTACAAAAATGCGTAATTTGCGAAGTTAGGACATCTAACCGTGAGAATAGTGTAAATGTAGATGATTGGTAGCTTTATAAGCAACAAGAAGCAATTGAAAAAAAAATGAATCAAGAGAGTACCCATGTAATCAGATCTATCCATACCCATAGGATTATAGGGCTCCATAGAAATGCATGTGGAATGCTATAGTAGGGATGGGCGACCTTGAAATTTGGGCGTGGGCCTACTTTTCCTTTTTTGTGCTTCTAAGGATAAAGTATTTGAAATTAACTACTAAGACGCTATGTTTATAAGGTAAGCCCGACATTCAAGTGAAAGTTACGGCAGAACCCACCTCACGATGAAAGTGGACGGTAGTGCGATTATAACTGATACAACGTCGCGACACATCGTAGCGCTACCACTCGTAACACGTCATGCGTGAGGCGTGTATGCAACCTGCCTCCTCTCCAGAGCTTTTTCTCCGGACACGCTGTGCCGTCTAGGGGCAGCGCCGCTAGGTCGGCGTGTTGCGCAGGTGTGAATATACGCATATTCAGACAAGTATATTCAGACACCCAACAGCAGTAAAATTTTAAGGGGCTTTTTTTGTAATTGAAGAACGGTAAATTGCAAACGGCACATAACCAGTGACCCAAGTTGGCGTCGATGAGGTTGATTGAAGATTGGCACGTAACCAGTACCGACATACCCGGTGGCCCAAGTTGCGATGAAAGAGGCGCATTGGAGAGCAGCACATGCTCAGTGGCACATTCCCACTAACGCCAGTTGATATGAAACAGGTTCATTAAAGTGTTTCACATACTCATTGTAACATGCATGGTGAGTGAAGTTGGCCCGACGAAGTTGACGGCGAAGCAGTTAGAGGCAGTCAGACAGACATGGAAAAGCGCGTAATGTACCTTAAGAATGCCAATCGTGCTAAAATTCTTTGCACAACGGCCGATAATGTGTGTAATGATGCTCTGCCACAAAACAGCTCGAGGAGAAACAAATTGTTATGTGCGATTTCTTTTTTTTTTTTGGAATGCTAACGCTGATAGCGATTCGAGTGGCTGTGAAAGATATGCAATGAATCTCTGTTCTAAGCATGCGTGGTCTCGTCCTGCGTCGGCGCAGTATGTTCAAGCGGCTCAAGAACACCCTGCTGTTAGCCGTGTGCTTCAACTCGGTCTTCGGGGGCATCTCCAACTTCCTGCTGGGCCCAGCCACGGCTTCTCTCCTGGCGAACCTTCAGAAGTAAGCACCGCTTTATGCAATCGCATCACTCTCGCTCGTTACGCTATTCCGCTGTGAAGAGAACGGCAAGATGGCGCAAATATTTGCGCGAAGGCAGCTGCGCTTAAAGAGCTCTGTTCAGGGCACTATATCAGCTGGGTTAATCACTCCAATTTCTTTCGCTGTCTTTACGGCACAAACTTTGGCAGGTCTTTTACTTCACTCCAGAAGTCAAGAAATCACAAGTCCAGGCAGCACCATACGGCGTTTGTTGAATGAGACTTCACGCAATGTTTACAGTCACTTCTAGAGCATGTATTTTAATTTTTTTGTTCCACACGAATATGTGCAACTCAGCCTTTTAATTCATTTCGCTTTATTTCTTCAGAAAGAGAGAGAGAAAACATTACTGGAGAGTTCTGCCGGCTAAAAGCTCCTGTTAATAACTCCAACGAGGCCAAGAAAGTTGGAAACCAAGTACAGGGTAATTGAAAGTCTAGATAGACAATCAAGAGTCTTCAGAAAGACATTGAGTGAAACAGAGTGATTTGGATGGAAACAATGGAAGCAAAAAAAAAAAAACGTGGAGATTTGCAAGAATGGGAGAAAGAAATTAGAAGGTAAAATCTGTACTGTAACTCAAAGTGCCGTACCTTGCTATTTGACGCTCGAGCTGGTTGCCCAAGAATAAACATATACTGGAGCAAATATTAGCAACAAGATGAGGCATGTGTATGCTGCAGCAAAAATCCGGAGACCACTCAGCACATCCTAATGGAATGCGAAGGGATTCGCGCAGTGAGACCCGGAAGTAACGTACACCTTCCAGAAGCGCTAGGATTTATAGTGGACTGAAGCATCGACCGGTCGGTAGTCGAGATAAACAACAGACGTTTAGAGTATTGGTGGACAAAAAACAGAGGAGAAATTGATACGACCGGATCCGTTTCCGGCATAGGTAGCGATACAAGGTAGATACATAAGATTTCAGGCAAAAAAAAACATTATGGAGATGTATACAAAAATGCAAGAATGCAAAACATGTGCGTTATACCTGATTAAATCAAGCATGAAGGTGACTATTTGTCACCACCCCGTTTTAAAGGGGGTGCCAATAGATCATCATCATATTTATAATCATCATCACGTAATTGGGACGCGATTTGGCCCGGCCAATGGTCGGACGCGTACGGAGCTTCCCTTACCTGTACGCTGCGTGACATATGAGACCTGTTCGATTCACCTGCACCGCCTGAATTCAGTTCACGAGGTGCTGCACCCTACCACTCGTGTCAGTAGTGCAGCTATTACACCCTGTCAACCCCGCCGTTCACTTCGAAACGTCCAGAAAAGCAGGACTGGTTCACGATTTTTCTACACACTCTCTGCTGTCGGTGCCGACTTTGTGTAGACGTACGCGTTCGAACCAGCAGCGCAGCAGACGACGCTGGCACCCGGGCACAAGCGCTGGCAAAACCCCACTTACGCACTTATCTTGTGGCCACGCAAGTGCCGGGTGTATTTACGCCTCAGAAGTCAATCACACCTGCGGTTCCGAAACTCTCAAACATACGCACTCGGAAGCATTCTTCGGACAAAACAACGTCTGCACCGCGTCCGCACCCGACATTCGTTTCGAGTGTAGTGTTGTTTGCACCGCTGCAATCAAGCTGCACCGTTTCTGAACTTCTCGTGCACCGCCGTCAACTGGCTCGCAGTGATGCAGGCGAATCGAACGCACCTATGGCGCTTGTGGACACTTTCTAGATTCAATTTCGGAATTATACGATATTAAAAATAAGCAGATCTCATGGAAGGGTGGGAATCGATGTTATGCAAAGCGTTTTGCAGGTTGCTGGATATTCATGATCGTTTGAGATTACGCAGTTTTTCCTGGTGGACCAATTTGTTTAAGACGAACAGCTATGTGTATGACGCGAGCGTGTGTGTGACTGTAGCATCAAGACAACAGTGACTCCGGCGGCGGCTGATAGGTACAGGGTGCGCCGAGTGCTGATAGCTTAGTGTGCGTTGTGTTCTCGCCGCTTAGTTCGCGTTGAAGCGAGAGGCTGCACGAAGGCCCATTCGCTCGCTGCTGCCCCCGCACTTCGTCACTCCAACGTTTCGACAGCGAGTGTGCGCGGTCATCAAGTGTGTTCATGTTTGCTTGTGCGCACGTGACATCATGCTTGTTAATTGAGTTACTAGGCGAATGTTTACAAGTTTATGCGGCCGATAAAACCACTATCCTTACTTCGTATATCGGTCGACTAATTTGCTATCGGAATCGATACTTCGCCTTTGGGGCGAAACTGCGACTTTTTTATCACGTACCTGAACGTGTGACATCATATTTCTTAGGAAGCTAATTAGGTGTTTGTTCTGTTGCTGTTTCGTGTTACAATTCAACTCATGGCAGCCTGGAAAGGCGAAATCCAGAAACTCTTTGCTGTTTATTTACATTTTTCTGCATATTGAAACTACGATCTATTAACACATGCGGTTCTCTAGTATACAATTTCGTGGTGTAGTGCGTTCTACAAATATTCCTTTAATGTATATTTTAATAAATTTGTATGGAATGTGAAATGTTCAGTTTGGGACCTAAATAGAAAGGACAAGTAACGCGTTGTCAAATGAAACTTGCGCACCTGTTCATCTCATTTTTGTCATTACAACGGGCTGCAACTTCTGCTCTCTCAGTTCGGACGCTGACGAGCAAGTGAACTCGCTGCAGTGGTGCCTGGTGAACTTCCCGGCGGCGCTGGCTGCTTCGGCCTGCTCCTTCTTCTACGTCAGCTACACAGGCCTGTTCAGCTGGTAAGTCAAATGAGCGCTCTGGGAATAGAACTCCACATTAGGACGAACACTTTCGACAACGGCGTAGTTATTCCCATAAGGCCTCACTCAACACTGCGCTGTGTGTTCCTCCCCGCCACGTACCGTTCTTCGGCGCTGCTTTAAGTATTGCTGGCTATTCCACGTGTTTCTGCGATGAACACCCGAGATTAGTGAAAATAGTAGACTCGACACGAAATGTTAGTCGACATTATGATTACTTAAATGTTTATTTAGTGGTTTTACGACTCACGTTGTACCTGCACAATAGAGGCCAGCCAGTGCTAAACGCATATTATGTTGCTAAAATCTTTGTTGTTACCAGCAGTATCGACAAGTGGACTATAAATGTACCCTAAAATGAATTGCTGTTACATTGATTATGCTTTCCGCACAACATTTTTTCACATTGTGGAAACAGTGCTGCAAAGTGTTTCGCTGCAGAATTTGTGTATAAATTGCTCGGAAATGTTGCAAGGCAGATTGTTTCAAGCGAAATGCAATGTCTCAGCTACAGGCTGACTACAATTCTTCAATTAAAGGATGCTTGCTCAGGATATAATTGAATATACGTTTCGTGAAATTTTCTGAATTATTATATCTATTGGTGATATCGCGATTGTTATCAACTTCATCGGTACTATATAGCTGTGTCAGCAGCAATAGTCATTTTATCTAAATCATCTAGCTTTTATAATCTGACACAGTCGTCACCAGCAGACGTGCTATATGCTCTGTGTTTATTTTTAATTCAAATTTTTCTGCTTTAAATTGCCGGAGCACACAGCCTAACTTGTTCTGTTAAGGTGGACTACCTTAAGGCGTGGGCGCTACTTGCACGACAAATTGTAATGTCCAGCTTACAGTTTACTGTAATAGGGGGCAGTGTGTTCAGCCGTGCGGAAGGCGACATGCATTGCTAGGGTGGCTAGAAGGGGAGGTGTGAATACCGGCGGCGCTTTCCTGCAGGCGCGCGTGACCCCCTTGCGCACCGATGCCACCAGGGGAAATATGGCGCTACCGCTCGCGGCGCGGGAAGCATAGCCGCGCCGGCCTCGCCTCGCCTCCGTGCCTTCGCCGTCAGTTTTGGTCTCGTCGCCTGTTTTGTGGTGTTTCTCGCGATACATAGCGTGTTGCACAGCGTCGTCGTGGCATTGCCAATTGCCATCCTAGTATTATTCACGAGGCCTTTCACGCTAGCTCAATCTGATCACCACCGCCTTTTCTTTTCTTTTCTTTTTTTTTGTTTCCTCAGGTTTATCGTTCGCGACTTTATTAATGGAACTGCAGTCTTGATACCACGTCACATTCCTGCCCTCTCAGACGATGCCGTGCCCACAGTACTTCCGAACTTGCCAAAATACATTAGCAGGACTCTGACGAAAGAACGAAAAAGAAGAGATGTCTCACACGATCCACGGGTCCCAGGTTCGGCACGCAAACCACTCCGGTATAGGCAGTTCCGCCTACTATGACCCTGTATGCCTGGACTACATATTCGACTCTCTGAGTACGAATAAAGTATTATTATTATTATTATCTTACAAGAGAAGCGGCGCTTGTCTATTGACAAGATTGACCATGCATTGACTATGTGCCAATGCATGCCCACCGGCAGACGTGGAGGCTGTAAATATACAGCGGTATGGAATGCCCAGTCCAGTCGCAGAAGAATTGTTCATTATCGAGCTTAAGCGACCTTTGGAACTGTGGTCACTGCAAAAGTTTAAACAAAACATTGCTCGTTACTGAACTGCAGAGTTTGCATTGAACGAAATGCCGCGCCTGTTGTGTTAACCAAAATGGTAGTGTTCTTCATTGGAGAAGGACTTGCCAGCTGTGCATCTACTTGGCTGGGCAGCTTCACAACGAAACCGTTGTGGAATCTAAAGAACAAACAGAAGGGACCTTAGGGGCCTTTTATATCTATCAGTCTATCAGAACCATTCTACAAGCTGGTAAATTAATGCCCTTATTGAAAACAAACTCACTCGTTTGCATGCCAAAGCTGTGGCAAAGTTTATGCAGTTGATCAATTGGTGATGTGCCAAAACAAGCTGGTCAATTAATGTCCTTATTGAGAAAACAAACTCACTCGTTTGCATGCCAAAGCTGTGGCAAAGTTTATGCAGTTGATCAATTGGTGATGTGCCAAAAATTGGTTGCCTAGAGCATTCTGCTGCCCTGACAGCATCAGTTGAACGTTTTTATTGCGTAACATGGATTCATTTTTTGCTTAAAGGTGTCACTCAGCAGGGCACTGAGAATAAACTAAAAGCACTGAAATATTGCGTGTTGTAGATCAAATTTTCCCATAGTTGTTTTCCTCACTTAAATAAACTATTTTATGACCAGATCTGTTGCTGTCTGAAATCATAGTAAATTGCTTATTTGAGCGTCGAAAGGACATGCTACACGTCTTCAAGCGCTGGCACAAAGTGGTTTGTACGTCGAGAAGTAATCGGGTAATGACTGCAGTTTACAGGTCGTACGTAAGGCACGCATAGGGTGATTACTGCTGACCTCGACGACGACGGTCGCATTTTGAGGGAGTCGAAATGCAAGGCACCTGTGTGCCGTAAGTTGTGAGTGCGCGTTAAAGAACCCGAAGTGGTCGAAATTATTCCAGAGCCCCCAGCCCCTATGATCCTGATCCGGAGGGGAAAAAAAAAACGCGTTTGAATTTATCGACGCAGTGCGAACTGGGCCCGTAAAATCTCACAGGAGTAGTGATGTGGGCTGATAAAACGTTGATTTCATGGATAAAGACGTATATTCCATGACGCTCGCAGACAACGCGCGATACCCGAGGCTGGCGATGCGCTCATTTCGGTTGCGTGCCTTCCCGCGCCTCGGTCAACAGCGCCGCCCTGCGGCATCGGTGCGCTGAGGGGTCACGCTTGCGCCGCCGCCGGTATTCACACCTCCCCTTCTAGCCACCATTGCTTTGAAGCCGGAAGCTTAGGCAAGGTCCCGGATGTATGCGGCGGCGCTGCAATCGCATGGGCTGTTAGGGACGCGTTCTCCGTGTTGTGCGGCCGCTTGCACCAGCTTCTTCTTGAGTGCGAAAAAAAAAAGAAAATTTCCGGCTGCTCGAGCCTTGGAATGTTTTGCTAAAAAATAGAAAATTTCCGGCTGCTCGAGCCCTGGGATGTCTTGCTGCACTGCTCGCAAGTGAGAGGCAATGCCTAATCGGCGACGGCAACGCCAATGGTTTGCGCCGGGGTGTGACACAGGTTACAAGTGGACCAAATGCGAGTAACCTTCGCTCCTCGCACTGCCGAAGGACGAACAAAGAAGAAACCTCTCGGAACAAAACCTGCATTGCAAAAATGAGGGACTTGAGAGTTGCTCTGTCTACAAGTGTCATTTCGAACTTGTTTGCATCGTACGACATTATGTCTGCGTTATAGACGGGAAAGAGATAAGCATCCCGCAAAGAGAGCCGGAGTTGCTGCCCAGATACCGTGCCAAACAGGCCCCTACCAAACAGGCCAGGTTTCCAAGGAGACATCGAAGCCTGGAGCGCCATCAAAGTGGAAGAACTCTACGGTGCGTTGTGCTATTGCAAGAGGCCTTCAACCGAACAAAACTGTCACGGTGACACTGAAAATGAACCCTCTTCACGTCCTATGCCATTGCAATGTGACGCATCTGAACAAAAGCGATTTGAAGCAACCTCTCTGTTAGGCCTTCGCTCTTTGAATGTGCCTTCTCTACACTGCAGCTGTCACAATGTACCGGGCCACACTGGATTTGTGCACTGCAAGCTCAGAACGTGTCAAGTCCGAAGAATTTGTCTGTGAAAGGGTGTTTATCATTACAGGGCACGACACGCCTGCAGTCGCATACAAGCGCATCTCCACTGCTGCGTCGCCGAATGGGAATCATTCGGAGCTGTAATCAAGCAGAATACGTTCTTCTAAGTACTGATTCGCACCGGGTCCGCGCTGACGCCTTGCCAACGAGGAGCATGGCCATCCTGCAAGAAAGCAACTACAAAAAATGTGTATCTAGAATCCGAGGTGGTTCAAATCAAACCGAAATCGTGCACTGTGATGCTCCTCCCAGCTCGAGTGTTGCTTGCGATAATAAACCCATTAATCAATCCGTTCTTCTTCCTTCCGCCTTAAAATAATTTCTGCTTACGTGGCAGCAAGGTTCAAAATGAATTTAATGACATCGCACCATTCTTTTCATGAATCCTAAGCCATTGCTGTCAGGTTTGTTTGTGAACTGTGAAATGCGTGCCCGTTGAATTGCCCTATGATTGTGTGCACATATACGTTATGTCTTATGCGAACGTAGATACAGGGCATGCATCTTCACATCCGCCGAGATTTGGCACCTCTGTTTACCTGTGACAGAGGATGACCACAATATTTTAACACGCAATGCGCCGTCAGTTACGTACTGCCCGTGCTTCTACAACAACGCAATCTCATGCTTTCTGCATGAAGCGAAGCAGCAGCGAGCGCTCCCTGAACACACTGACAATATTCTAGTAGACTGTATCCAGGTGGCTAATTATGAATAGTCCAAAATTACCTGAAGTGATTATTAAAAAAATATTCCCGAAAGTTTTCGCTGGCGCGCTTCGATGCAATATTGGATCTTGTGATTTTACCGCTCGGACGCACTAAGCGAGATAAATTGCGTGGATGCGATGCACAAGCCCATGCGAGCAACAAACAAAATGAGTGAGCAGACGGCCGTGATTGGTGCGATTCGCGAACGTGGCTAACGGCCCTGGATCATCTAAAAGTAGCGAAAGGCCTTGCTCTCGCCGCCGAGCTACGCGATTGGAAGATACTCTCAGCGCACCACCTGGTTTATTATGCAGGAGGAGCTGGCATAGACAGGATGTGCGTCGCACGCATGCTTTTCAGTACTCAACCTGCCCACATGTTGGCGCCCGGATGTTCCCGTATTACCGTACGATAATAACTGCTGTGATTTAGCGTGGAAGCTTGGGCGTGTTGGTGATTCATTGGAAAAAACACAGCGCAAAAAAGACACGGACACGACAGAGCGACACGCACACAGCGCTGACTTGCAACAGTTTATTCATGAGGACATGAGGGAAGAAATATATATGGTACTGCCATGCGCAACATGTGAATAATTAGCAAAACACTGCCGCATCATTTCGAATGATGATAATGATAGTCACGTGCTGACAATGCACACTGGCTGTTCGTCATTGCAATGTTGTTAAGATATGCGATTTCCCGAGATGAAAGTGCAATAGAAGGTGAACTGACGCACGAGCTGTCAAATTTCCTCATGAAATCTGCCTCAATGATTTCACGTGTCAGCTGTGAATTATGTCTAGCCAGCACTTCGCTTTTGTCAAAGTAGGGCTTACACCCGTGATCACGGAAATGAATGCCCAGATGACCCTGTACCGTGTTGTACACGTTATTACGGTGCTCCCTGAGAGGATCGTTTATGCACCTGCCGGTCTGTCCCACGTACTTTTTTGCACAGGAGAGACGAATCTTATACACGGCGCCAATGGTGCAGGACACTAACCGATTCCTGTGTTTCACAGTACAACGACCACGCCTGGTTTGCGAACCAAACTTGCAAAGTTTAGATAGTTTTTTCCGGAGCGGAAAAAACCACCGCTACACCAGCGCGTTGCCCTACTCTCTTCAGTTTGTACGATACATAATGTATAAACGGAAGTACTGCAAGTTTTTATTTTCCGCTGACGGACGTGGTGCTCGACTGTTTTCACCCAGCTTGATTTGCTTACAAAGCTTTTCCGCAACTGCTGATATTAAAGCCTTCGTGTATCCGGCAGATAACAAGCGGTCAACCTGCGCATCAAAACTTATTTGCATTGAATGTGGACATGACCTTCTGAGGGCATTGACCAAGCACACATTAATGATTCCTCTTTTAACTAATTTCGAATGTGCTGCCTTGAAAGAGAGAAGCGGTTTTCCGCTCCTCGGTTCGATGGACCAGCACAAGTGTCTACTGGACAATCACAGCTTGACGTTCAAAAATCTTAGAGAGTTATTTTCAGGTAGCTCATGCGTCAGCTCTAACGGATGCAGGTTTTGATTGAATACATCTAACACTTTCTCTGCAGCCTGCTCAAACACCTCCTCTGGACATTCGATAAGAACTAAAAAATCATCGACATATCTGCATACTTTAGCGACTAAGGAGATATCAAGACAAGTCTGAATAGTGCGGTATTTTTTTGCGAGGTAAATACTCGTATCACTGAGGGCAGGCGCAAGGCATGAACCTATACAATTTCCACTTTTTTAATATAATGGCTCTCTTCCCAAGAGACAAAGGTTGATTTAAGGTAAAATGTCAACAATTCCAAAAACCCACTGGCCGAAACTCCTGTCTCGTTCTGGAATGCTATCGATCCAAAGTCGTCGATGCATCCTTCTACACATTTTAGCATCTCGTCGTGTGGAAGGGAATAATACAGGTCTTTCACATAGATAGAAAAAGCCCTGAGACCCTTGTTATTTCCTTTTAAAAACTCGATTACAGCGTCCGAATCCCTTACCAGATAAGGGTCGTCAATGGTTAGTGGGTTAAGCTTATTTTGCAGAAATATGGCGGCAGATTTCTGCCATGTCCCGTTTTCAGTTACAATTACACGTAGAGGGCATTCATTCTTGTGGGTTTTAGCAGTAAAAAGGAAGTCCAAGCTCAGCTTTGTTGATTTTTCGACCGACTTTGCTAGTTTGTCAAGGCTTAGGGCATTGCAAAGCCTCTTGGCTTCGGATTCCTATAATAACTGCTTTCGTAGAGGCTGGGTTCTTCTCCATCCGTTCACGCGAAGGGAAAGGAGCGCACGACTTAAATAGAGACGTCGAACTCCCGGATTGGCCGCCTAATGTGACAAAACCGCTTCATGTAAGTAGCTTGTAGCTCTCGCGCAAATAAATATTTTTGTCTTCGCACAAAGCACGAAGCGCTTCCGGCAGTTAACACTACTTTCAGAAGATCCAAGGGCTTAATCTATAGGGAAGATTCGTTGCGCTATACCGCGTGCGTGACTGATAAAGCTCATTACTATACGGATTGCAGTATTTTTACAGTAACATCTCAGTGAGTGGGGTTGAAGAGTGGGCGTGAATATTTTGGCAATTATGTACTAGGATTGCACAGCAACCTTGGTTCTTCACAATAAAGTAGAAAGTTACCTATCAATAAAGTGGTCAGGCAAGCAGGCACAATCTCTCCAATGCTATTCACTGCATGCTTAGAAGAAGTATTCAAGCTATGAGACTGAGAAGGCTTAGGAGTGAGACTCAACGACGAATATCTCAGCAACTTTCGGTTTGCAGATGACATTGTCCTATTCAGCAACAATGGGGACGAACTACAACAAATAATTGAGGACCTTAACCCAGGAAGTGCAAGAGTGGGGTTGAAGATTAATATGCCAAAGACAAAGATAATGTTCAATAGCCTGGCAAGGGAACAAGAATTCAGGATCGCCATTCAGCCTGTAGAGTCTGTAAAGGAGTACGTTTATCTAGGTCAATTACTCACAGGGGACCCTGATCATGAGAAAGAAGTTTATAAAAGAATAAAATTGGGCGCGAGTGCATGCGGCAGGCATTACCAAATCCTGACTGGGATATTACCACTGTCGTTGAAAATAAAAGTGTACAATCATTGCGTTCTATACCGTTGCTAACATATGGGGCAGAAACTTGGAGGTTAACAAAGAAGCTCGAGAACAAGTTAAGCACCGCACAAAGAGCGATGTAACGAAAAATGTTAGGCCTAACGTTAAGAGACAAGAAGAGAGTGGTTTGGATCAGAGAACAAACGGAAATAGCCGATATTCTATTTGACATTAAGCGGAAAAAGTGGAGCTGAGCAAGCAATGTAATGAGTAGGATGGATAACCGGTGGACCATGAGGGTTACAGAATGGATACCAAGAGAATGGAAGCGCAGTCGAGGACGGCAGCAAACTTAGTGGAGTGATGAAGTTAGGAAATTCGCAGGCGCAAGTTGGAATGAGCTAGCGCAAGAATTGGAGATCGCGGGAAGAGGCCTTCGTCCTGCAGTGTACGTAAATATGGGCTGATGATGATGAGGGCTAATTAGTTCATCATTGGAACTTAGCTCACACAGCGTGACTAAAACGTGGATACGCATTGAAAAAATACCACAGAACAAGCGCTGACTGCCAACGGAGTTTTTATATGAAGAACTCCAGGATTAAAAAACCCTCTCCAGTATAGACACGCCTACAGAGTTACATATGCATGAAAAATTTAGTCTTCATGCAAGAAATTTTCTTTTTTTCTAAAGCAAGAGATGCCGCGCTTCCACAGCTATGTCCAACCTTTCCTAAATAGAATGCCTCCTTTATTATTTTCCTTCTTAGTTTTTTTTCGTGGAGATGGGTTTGCAATATAGGCTCACCCTACAGTTGATGGTAAGAAAAGGGCACGACGCTCCTCTACTCGGCAACGCACAAAGGCGCTACGGCAGGGTTCGTCGACTTTTCGACACGGAGCAGAGAAGGCTCCGGAGTCAGTTCGCCTACAGATACGGGTTTTTTCACCCAAGATAAAACACAGTGCGGCAGTTAGGGCGCTTACGGGCAAAGGCTCACCGCAAGACCGATCGAGTACGCGCACCCGCTGCGCTAGGGCTAACCGAGGAGCGGTCCACCAAGCGCGAGAACGAGGAGTCGCGCGAGCAAAGGCCCCACGTAACCGACTCGTTGCGGGCCTGTGAGCATCAGCCGTGGCTATGAAGCGCTCAGCAGAAGAGAGCTCGGGTGGAGAGGGGTCCTTGGGGGGCGCGCCACCCAGGAGGCCAATCAGGGCGCGTCCCGGTGAGGTTAGCGCGCAGGGCAACTCAAACCCGGGAGGGAGAAACACGGTTCGCGCGGGAAATTAGCTCCGGCGTTCTAGCCCTGTCCGCCATGTTGCCGTTATGGCGTCGGTTCCTGGAGATCGAGCAAAGCACAACGCGCGAACTGGAGGAGGAGGCGCGGGAAGGCACCTCGATCACCACATTTGCTAGGAACTTCGTTTTCTCAAACATGAAAGTGCATGCGCACTTGTCAATTCAGACTCAGGCAAGTCAGGCTGGCGTACTTGGAATAAAAATTCAGTTGGGGGGCATTCAGCACATGTTCTGTGGTGTTTGTTTCACTGAGTATCAAAGTCTTTGTCACCATGTTTGAGCTTCGTTCTATTAAGCTTACTACCGGCACGTCCTCTGCAGAAAACCTCGCATCTCGTCATGCGAGGCTTTACATCTGTAATCGCCCGCGCTAGCACAGTGGGATCACATATGATCGGCGACCTTGCTCTGTGCTGTATACCGACTAGTCCTTGCAAAGAAGTCGTTCGAAAGCGCTCTTTCTTTCTTTGTATTTCTTTGAAGATATGGAACTCAAACTGTTCGTCTCTACGAACGAATAACCAATTGCCACATAGCGCAGCTTGTGACTCTAGGCAGTTGGCTGTATTTACACGTAGCCGAGGAGACGAAAGAGAACAAGGAGCCTGTCCGATCGTCCAAACTTGTCGAATTGCAAAGAAATGGGCAACGGGCGTGCGAAAGTAACGCTGCCGCTGCATAGCGTTCTTCTACGCAGCAAACACGGCACTTTTCGTCCGGCGGCCTGGCCCAGAGTTTCCCTCGAATCAGATTGGGAATTTTCACACTTACTGCAAATGTGGGGAATCATTGTTTACTTGCAAGCAAATAAAATGGCTGCTTTAGTTACACACATTGCAATATTATTAACATTGCTGCTCGAAAACGTCTTTGCTGTAAATCGAGGTCACGGAAGTCTGCTGTGGCTTTTTCTCCAGCTACAAATCATGTGTAATCAGTGTTCTTCCGACTTTGACTGGTTCTTCCTACTTTTACTGCAGTTCATGATAATAGGTTGATATCATGTATCATACAGGAGCCTAAGGCGTCCATGTTTCACCACGGGGCATATCTCATTTCGCACAAGGGTGCTCTCACGGGATGCCGATTGGTGGTTGTATAAGGTGTGCGGCCATCCTCTTTATGTGCACTCTGTTCCGCGTTAAAGTACTTAAATATCCTTTTAAAGGATTGATGCATGACTTGCTAATAAAAAATGGGATTGTAAAGGAAAATGGTTGACATTCATCTCAATTTTTCACATCGGTAGCTCTTGCGTGTCTTTATTTTTTTCTATATCGTTATCAATCATCTTGATATTGCAACGACGTGGTATCGACGACGACGCGGAGCTGCCCCAACAAATACACCTTATCAATCGTCAAAAAAAAACGTCTTCTTCGTCTCCACCCTTAACCTAAAAACCCACGCTACCTCAACCTCGCCACAACAGGCACATATCCACGGCAACATAGTTGTTCCAATTTTTTAGTACAGTTTGAGTGTATGTAATGTTAATTCAATTATGTTTCTTAAAAAATCTGGTGTGGAATCACACACCATTCATTATCGGTGAACCGCCTGTAGCTTTTCGCGCTCCGAAAAGTTTCTTTGTAGCCTGCCTTGATTTTCTTTATCTTTATGTTCTTTTTCCGCTCTTTGCTTTGCAGTCATTCACCTATTGATATTGACACGTATACATGTTTATCTTTCACCGGTGGCCGCTTTCCACCGGCTAACAAATGTTATACGTTATCGCTCGGCGCAGGACGCGCCTGTATCGGAAGTTTCTAGAACGTTGTCGATGCTTCTTTCCGTTGCCTGTTTTCACCGACGCATATGTTATCTGATTGTATGACCGACGCGAATTGTCTAGAACTTTCTGGAAGACACGCGGGCATCAGGGATTAATCTGGAACCTTCGATGACTCAGGTATAAAAGCCGACGCGCTTCGCCGCTGATCAGATTTTCGACGATCGCCGACTGTGTTCGCCGCTATCGTTGTGCTTTGAGTGTACCTTGCTTTTGTGGGCACAGGTTCGCCCAATAAACAACCAGTTTCGTCGTACACAGTTTTACGACTGTTTTCTTCAGCGTCACTACTACGTGACATCTGGTGGAGGTGCTAGTGCGTTCATGCAGCGAACGCCCCCGCAAAGCCGCGACCCAAGCCCGAAACCGGACGACGAGACCAACGTCGCCAAGGACCAGCGAGCTAGCCGTAGGCAGCAAGGACTTTTGCCAGAATACGGACTTCTTCCCGAGAAGACCACAGCGATCAAGGCCAAGTCAACGACCACAATGGCAGCCCCAGCGTCCCCCATCCTGCTGCAGCAACCTCGGGAGCCACCGACCTTCCGTGGATCATCAGCTGAAGACCCTGAAACATGGCTGGAGACGTACGAGAGGACCGCGACATTCAACAAATGGAGCGACGATGACAAGCTGCGCCATGTCTATTTTTCGTTGGATGACGCTGCTCGGACATGGTTTGAGAACAGAGAGACCACCCTGGTGACTTGGGACCTATTTCGCGAGAACTTCGTGAGGACCTTCACGAGTGTCGTACGAAAAGAAAGGGCTGAAGTTCTCCTGGAAACCAGAGTTCAATTGCCGAACGAGAGCATCGCGATCTTCACGGAGGAGATGACTCGCCTCTTCCGCCACGCCGACCCCGACATGTCTGAAGAAAAGAAAGTTAGGTTCTTGATGCGGGGCGTCAAGGAGCATCTATTCACCGGATTGATGCGCAACCCGCCCAAGACTGTGGCAGAATTTGTTTCGGAGGCGACAACGATCGAGAAGACGCTTGAAATGCGAGCCAGGCAATACAACCGCCGTGCGCTGACAAACTACGCCGAAGCTCAAGCTCTAGGCGCCAACGACCTGCACGAGGCGATCAGAGCGGTTGTACGGGAAGAGCTACAGAAATTATTCCCAAGATCGCAGCCTCAGGTGGCTTCAATCGCTGACATAGTTAAAGAAGAGGTTCAGCGATCACTGGAAGTGCCAGAAGTTCCGGCATCGCCTCAACCACAGCCGCAAGCGATGACCTACGCCGCCGTCGCCCGTCGTGAAGGCCCCCCTCCGCGCTCGCGCCAGGGCCCCGTAACGCCGCAGTTCCGTCGTCCACCGCCGCCGCCGCCAGCACGCCCGCCCGTCGCCCAGCGCAGCTACCAGCGGAAGACGGACATTTGGCGCGCCCCCGACCACCGCCCGCTCTGCTATCACTGCGGGGAAGCCGGCCATGTCTACCGCCGATGCCCATACCGCGAGATGGGCCTACGAGGGTTCGCCAGTCAACGCGCCACGTCCACAGCTTGGCGAGCGACCACGTGACATCGCCGACTACCTTGCCGGAGCCCAGTGGCAACCACGACGACCCTCACGCTCGCCGTCACCAGGCCGCTACACCTCGCCGCATCGCCGCCTGTATGCCGGCCCAACCCGGGGCCGATCTCCCAGCCCATACCCGGGAAACTAAAAGCAGCAACCGATGGAGGTGCGGTTGCTGTACGACGCAATGCCGAAGATCCTCCGCCGCCGACGATGACGACGACGATTCGCGAATCATCACGACGAGATATCAGCACACCGCCTAGCAACAGCCTTGACAACACATCGACGCCGAACGAAGACCTTCCGACGCGACGTAGCAGCAGCAGAGCAAGCCGACGCAGCCGTGATCCGACGCCACGAATTAACCGCAACGCCAGACGCCGGTCTACCGATCTAGACGTGCTCATCGATGGTCATAACGTCACCGCTCTCGTCGACACTGGCGCCGACTATTCAGTTTTCAGTGGCACGTTCGCCGCCAAGTTAAAGAAGGTGAAGACGGCCTGGCAAGGACCCGATATACGGACAGCGGGAGGTCACCTAATAACGCCGGCTGGAATCTGCACAGCGCGAGTCACGGTAAACAACCGCACTTACCCGGCGAGCTTCGTAATCCTGCCGCACTGCTCCAGGGACGTCATCCTAGGCATGGACTTTCTAAACCAACATGGTGCAGTCATCGACTTAAGGTCCAAGTCGATAACGCTTTCAACACACAAAGCGATACCGCCGGATACAAGCATCAGTTACCATGCCTTGAATGTGCTTGAAGAACAAGTCACCGTTCCGCCGCGCTCCAGCGTAATGATTTCCGTCGGTACCGAAGTGCCTGCAGACATGGAAGGCGTCATCGAGGGCGATCATCACTTACTGCTCGACCGTGAAATTTGCGTCGCTAGAGGCATAGCTGAGCTACGTGCAGGGAAAGCAAGGGTGATGCTCACGAACTTCAGCCCCGAATATAAGCACATTAACAAAGGCACCACGGTCGCCTACATCGACGAAATAGTACAAGCCAGCAGTGCTTTCGCCTTCACGGATTCCAGTGCACCTGCAACGACGACTATAATACCTGAGCCAACTTTCGACGTCAATCAGAACCTTCCCAGGCATAAGAAAGAACAACTAAAAGCTCTGCTCCTGCAATACAAGGACTGCTTCTCGTCGTCGTCAAAAGTTCGACAAACCCCTGTCGCCAAGCACCGCATCATCACCGACGAAAATGTCCGCCCACTCCGTCAGAGCCCGTACCGTGTTTCGGCGCGCGAACGTGAAGCCATAAGGCACCAAGTCGACGAAATGCTACGCGACATCATCCAGCCGTCCAAGAGTCCGTGGGCGTCCCCCGTGGTGTTAGTGAAGAAGAAGGATGGAACCCTACGTTTCTGCGTCGATTATCGTCGACTCAACAAGATCACGAAGAAGGACGTATACCCCCTCCCACGGATTGACGACGCCTTGGATCGACTCTACAACGCAAAGTATTTTTCGTCGATGGACCTCAAAACCGGCTACTGGCAAATCGAAGTCGACGAGAGGGACCGGGAGAAGACTGCCTTTATAACACCAGACGGACTGTTCGAGTTCAAGGTCATGCCGTTTGGTCTTTGCTCGGCACCTGCGACTTTCCAACGCGTCATGGATACAGTACTGGCAGGCTTGAAGTGGCAGACTTGCCTCGTCTATTTGGACGACGTCGTTGTGTTTGCCTCAAGCTTCGAAGAACACCTGCGGCGCCTTGAAACAGTTCTTCAAGCAATCAAAACCTCCGGACTCACGTTAAAGCCCGAAAAGTGCCGCTTCGCATATGAGGAGCTCTTGTTTTTGGGCCACGTCATCAACAAGTCTGGAGTGCGCCCCGACCCTCAGAAAACTGCGGCCATCTCCAACTTTCCTCCGCCCGCTGACAAGAAGGCAGTGCGTAGATTTCTTGGACTGTGCGCCTATTACAGGCGCTTCGTCAAGAATTTCTCACGGATCGCTGAGCCACTGACGTATCTCACGAAGGCCGACGTCGAGTTCAAGTGGGAGACGCCGCAAGTCGAAGCATTCGAAGAACTGAAGCGACGCCTGCAATCGCCGCCAATACTTGCGCATTTCGACGAAAACGCCGATACGGAAGTCCACACCGACGCAAGCAGCGTAGGACTCGGCGCCGTGCTTGTGCAGAGGACTGACGGACTAGAAAGGGTTGTAAGTTACGCTAGCCGGTCGCTATCGAAGGCGGAAGCAAATTATTCCACAACAGAAAAGGAGTGCCTCGCCATCATCTGGGCTACATCAAAGTTTCGCCCCTACCTCTATGGCAGGCCCTTTAAAGTTGTGAGCGACCACCACGCCTTGTGTTGGCTAGCTAACTTGAAGGATCCTTCAGGTCGCCTCGCACGCTGGAGCCTGAGACTTCAAGCATTCGACATCACCGTCGTTTACAAGTCCGGGCGAAAGCACTCTGACGCCGATTGTTTGTCTCGCGCCCCCGTCGAACCGCCGCCACAAGACGACCAGGATGACGACACTTTCTTGGGACCCATCAGTGCCGACGAATTCGCCGAACAACAACGAGCCGACCCGGAACTAAGGAGCCTTGTAGACTACCTGGAAGGCAAGACCGTCATTGTGCCGAAGGTGTTCAGGCGAGGATTGGCGTCGTTTTTCTTGCAAAACGACATTCTCCTAAAGAAGAACTTCTCGCCTCTCCGAGCCAACTACCTCCTCGTGGTACCCTCAGCATTGCGTCCAGAGGTTCTGCAAGCTCTCCATGACGACCCAACGGCTGGACATCTCGGTTTTTCACGCACTCTCGCGAGGATACAAGAAAAATACTACTGGCCTCGCCTCTCTGCCGACGTCGCCCATTACGTAAGGACATGCCGAGACTGTCAGCGACGCAAAACACCGCCGACAAGGCCAGCCGGACTTCTACAGCCAATCGAGCCACCTCGCCGACCGTTCCAGCAGATCGGGATGGACTTACTGGGGCCTTTTCCGACGTCGACGTCCGGGAATAAATGGATCGTCGTCGCTACGGACTACCTCACCCGCTACGCCGAAACAAAAGCCTTGCCCAAAGGCAGTGCCGCCGAGGTAGCCCGATTCTTCGTTGAGAACATCCTCCTGCGTCACGGTGCCCCAGAAGTCCTCATCACCGACAGAGGCACGGCCTTTACGGCAGAACTAACTCAAGCCATCCTGCGGTACAGCCAGACAAGCCATCGCCGCACCACCGCCTACCACCCGCAGACGAATGGCCTCACCGAGCGCCTAAATAAGACCATCGCCGACATGCTGGCAATGTACGTCGACGTCGAACACAAGACGTGGGATGCCATCCTTCCGTACGTGACCTTCGCATACAACACGGCCGTGCAAGAAACGACGCACATGGCGCCGTTCAACCTGGTCTACGGAAGGAACGCGGCAACGACGCTTGACGCCATGCTACCAGACGTCGCTGACGAAGAAAATGTCGACGTTGCCACTTATTTGCAGCGTGCCGAAGAAGGTCGACAGCTCGCCCGCCTGCGCATCAAGAACCAGCAGAGGACCGACAGCCGACACTACAATCTTCGACGACGCTACGTCGAGTACCAGCCCGGCGACCGTGTTTGGGTCTGGACTCCGATTCGCCGACGAGGACTTAGCGAGAAACTGTTGCGTCGCTATTTCGGACCATATAAGATAATCCGACGTATTGGCGCACTGGACTATGAGGTCGTGCCAGACGGCATTTCGCAATCACAGCGGCGCCGGGCACGACCTGAAGTCATCCATGTGGTGCGTCTTAAACCTTTCTACGCCCGCTGACGACCTTAGGTACTTCGTTACTTTGTTATTGTTTTTTGTTTGCTTGTTTGTTTGTGTTTATTACGCATGGTTTTGTTTTCGCTTTCGTGTTTGTAGCATCGGGACGATGCTTTTTAAGGGGAGGGTATTGACACGTATACATGTTTATCTTTCACCGGTGGCCGCTTTCCACCGGCTAACAAATGTTAAACGTTATCGCTCGGCGCAGGACGCGCCTGTATCGGAAGTTTCTAGAACGTTATCGATGCTTCTTTCCGTTGCCTGTTTTCACCGACGCTTATGTTATCTGATTGTATGACCGACGCGAATTGTCTAGAACTTTCTGGAAGACACGCGGGCATCAGGGATTAATCTGGAACCTTCGATGACTCAGGTATAAAAGCCGACGCGCTTCGCCGCTGATCAGATTTTCGACGATCGCCGACTGTGTTCGCCGCTATCGTTGTGCTTTGAGTGTACCTTGCTTTTGTGGGCACAGGTTCGCCCAATAAACAACCAGTTTCGTCGTACACAGTTTTACGACTGTTTTCTTCAGCGTCACTACTACGTGACATCTGGTGGAGGTGCTAGTGCGTTCATGCAGCGAACGCCCCCGCAAAGCCGCGACCCAAGCCCGAAACCGGACGGACGAGACCAACGTCGCCAAGGACCAGCGAGCTAGCCGTAGGCAGCAAGGACTTTTGCCAGAATACGGACTTCTTCCCGAGAAGACCACAGCGATCAAGGCCAAGTCAACGACCACAATGGCAGCCCCAGCGTCCCCCATCCTGCTGCAGCAACCTCGGGAGCCACCGACCTTCCGTGGATCATCAGCTGAAGACCCTGAAACATGGCTGGAGACGTACGAGAGGACCGCGACATTCAACAAATGGAGCGACGATGACAAGCTGCGCCATGTCTATTTTTCGTTGGATGACGCTGCTCGGACATGGTTTGAGAACAGAGAGACCACCCTGGTGACTTGGGACCTATTTCGCGAGAACTTCGTGAGGACCTTCACGAGTGTCGTACGAAAAGAAAGGGCTGAAGTTCTCCTGGAAACCAGAGTTCAATTGCCGAACGAGAGCATCGCGATCTTCACGGAGGAGATGACTCGCCTCTTCCGCCACGCCGACCCCGACATGTCTGAAGAAAAGAAAGTTAGGTTCTTGATGCGGGGCGTCAAGGAGCATCTATTCACCGGATTGATGCGCAACCCGCCCAAGACTGTGGCAGAATTTGTTTCGGAGGCGACAACGATCGAGAAGACGCTTGAAATGCGAGCCAGGCAATACAACCGCCGTGCGCTGACAAACTACGCCGAAGCTCAAGCTCTAGGCGCCAACGACCTGCACGAGGCGATCAGAGCGGTTGTACGGGAAGAGCTACAGAAATTATTCCCAAGATCGCAGCCTCAGGTGGCTTCAATCGCTGACATAGTTAAAGAAGAGGTTCAGCGATCACTGGAAGTGCCAGAAGTTCCGGCATCGCCTCAACCACAGCCGCAAGCGATGACCTACGCCGCCGTCGCCCGTCGTGAAGGCCCCCCTCCGCGCTCGCGCCAGGGCCCCGTAACGCCGCAGTTCCGTCGTCCACCGCCGCCGCCGCCAGCACGCCCGCCCGTCGCCCAGCGCAGCTACCAGCGGAAGACGGACATTTGGCGCGCCCCCGACCACCGCCCGCTCTGCTATCACTGCGGGGAAGCCGGCCATGTCTACCGCCGATGCCCATACCGCGAGATGGGCCTACGAGGGTTCGCCGTCAACGCGCCACGTCCACAGCTTGGCGAGCGACCACGTGACATCGCCGACTACCTTGCCGGAGCCCAGTGGCAACCACGACGACCCTCACGCTCGCCGTCACCAGGCCGCTACATCTCGCCGCATCGCCGCCTGTATGCCGGCCCAACCCGGGGCCGATCTCCCAGCCCATACCCGGGAAACTAAAAGCAGCAACCGATGGAGGTGCGGTTGCTGTACGACGCAATGCCGAAGATCCTCCGCCGCCGACGACGACGACGATTCGCGAATCATCACGACGAGATATCAGCACGCCGCCTAGCAACAGCCTTGACAACACATCGCCGCCGAACGAAGACCTTCCGACGCGACGTAGCAGCAGCAGAGCAAGCCGACGCAGCCGTGATCCGACGCCACGAATTAACCGCAACGCCAGACGCCGGTCTACCGATCTAGACGTGCTCATCGATGGTCATAACGTCACCGCTCTCG
The DNA here is from genome assembly GCF_013339745.2 of Dermacentor silvarum. Lineage (NCBI taxonomy): Eukaryota > Metazoa > Arthropoda > Arachnida > Ixodida > Ixodidae > Dermacentor > Dermacentor silvarum. The sequence goes on from NC_051156.1 coordinate 3,485,587, forward strand.
TCGACACTGGCGCCGACTATTCAGTTTTCAGTGGCACGTTCGCCGCCAAGTTAAAGAAGGTGAAGACGGCCTGGCAAGGACCCGATATACGGACAGCGGGAGGTCACCTAATAACGCCGGCTGGAATCTGCACAGCGCGAGTCACGGTAAACAACCGCACTTACCCGGCGAGCTTCGTAATCCTGCCGCACTGCTCCAGGGACGTCATCCTAGGCATGGACTTTCTAAACCAACATGGTGCAGTCATCGACTTAAGGTCCAAGTCGATAACGCTTTCAACACACAAAGCGATACCGCCGGATACAAGCATCAGTTACCATGCCTTGAATGTGCTTGAAGAACAAGTCACCGTTCCGCCGCGCTCCAGCGTAATGATTTCCGTCGGTACCGAAGTGCCTGCAGACATGGAAGGCGTCATCGAGGGCGATCATCACTTACTGCTCGACCGTGAAATTTGCGTCGCTAGAGGCATAGCTGAGCTACGTGCAGGGAAAGCAAGGGTGATGCTCACGAACTTCAGCCCCGAATATAAGCACATTAACAAAGGCACCACGGTCGCCTACATCGACGAAATAGTACAAGCCAGCAGTGCTTTCGCCTTCACGGATTCCAGTGCACCTGCAACGACGACTATAATACCTGAGCCAACTTTCGACGTCAATCAGAACCTTCCCAGGCATAAGAAAGAACAACTAAAAGCTCTGCTCCTGCAATACAAGGACTGCTTCTCGTCGTCGTCAAAAGTTCGACAAACCCCTGTCGCCAAGCACCGCATCATCACCGACGAAAATGTCCGCCCACTCCGTCAGAGCCCGTACCGTGTTTCGGCGCGCGAACGTGAAGCCATAAGGCACCAAGTCGACGAAATGCTACGCGACGACATCATCCAGCCGTCCAAGAGTCCGTGGGCGTCCCCCGTGGTGTTAGTGAAGAAGAAGGATGGAACCCTACGTTTCTGCGTCGATTATCGTCGGCTCAACAAGATCACGAAGAAGGACGTATACCCCCTCCCACGGATTGACGACGCCTTGGATCGACTCTACAACGCAAAGTATTTTTCGTCGATGGACCTCAAAACCGGCTACTGGCAAATCGAAGTCGACGAGAGGGACCGGGAGAAGACTGCCTTTATAACACCAGACGGACTGTTCGAGTTCAAGGTCATGCCGTTTGGTCTTTGCTCGGCACCTGCGACTTTCCAACGCGTCATGGATACAGTACTGGCAGGCTTGAAGTGGCAGACTTGCCTCGTCTATTTGGACGACGTCGTTGTGTTTGCCTCAAGCTTCGAAGAACACCTGCGGCGCCTTGAAACAGTTCTTCAAGCAATCAAAACCTCCGGACTCACGTTAAAGCCCGAAAAGTGCCGCTTCGCATATGAGGAGCTCTTGTTTTTGGGCCACGTCATCAACAAGTCTGGAGTGCGCCCCGACCCTCAGAAAACTGCGGCCATCTCCAACTTTCCTCCGCCCGCTGACAAGAAGGCAGTGCGTAGATTTCTTGGACTGTGCGCCTATTACAGGCGCTTCGTCAAGAATTTCTCACGGATCGCTGAGCCACTGACGTATCTCACGAAGGCCGACGTCGAGTTCAAGTGGGAGACGCCGCAAGTCGAAGCATTCGAAGAACTGAAGCGACGCCTGCAATCGCCGCCAATACTTGCGCATTTCGACGAAAACGCCGATACGGAAGTCCACACCGACGCAAGCAGCGTAGGACTCGGCGCCGTGCTTGTGCAGAGGACTGACGGACTAGAAAGGGTTGTAAGTTACGCTAGCCGGTCGCTATCGAAGGCGGAAGCAAATTATTCCACAACAGAAAAGGAGTGCCTCGCCATCATCTGGGCTACATCAAAGTTTCGCCCTACCTCTATGGCAGGCCCTTTAAAGTTGTGAGCGACCACCACGCCTTGTGTTGGCTAGCTAACTTGAAGGATCCTTCAGGTCGCCTCGCACGCTGGAGCCTGAGACTTCAAGCATTCGACATCACCGTCGTTTACAAGTCCGGGCGAAAGCACTCTGACGCCGATTGTTTGTCTCGCGCCCCCGTCGAACCGCCGCCACAAGACGACCAGGATGACGACACTTTCTTGGGACCCATCAGTGCCGACGAATTCGCCGAACAACAACGAGCCGACCCGGAACTAAGGAGCCTTGTAGACTACCTGGAAGGCAAGACCGTCATTGTGCCGAAGGTGTTCAGGCGAGGATTGGCGTCGTTTTTCTTGCAAAACGACATTCTCCTAAAGAAGAACTTCTCGCCTCTCCGAGCCAACTACCTCCTCGTGGTACCCTCAGCATTGCGTCCAGAGGTTCTGCAAGCTCTCCATGACGACCCAACGGCTGGACATCTCGGTTTTTCACGCACTCTCGCGAGGATACAAGAAAAATACTACTGGCCTCGCCTCTCTGCCGACGTCGCCCATTACGTAAGGACATGCCGAGACTGTCAGCGACGCAAAACACCGCCGACAAGGCCAGCCGGACTTCTACAGCCAATCGAGCCACCTCGCCGACCGTTCCAGCAGATCGGGATGGACTTACTGGGGCCTTTTCCGACGTCGACGTCCGGGAATAAATGGATCGTCGTCGCTACGGACTACCTCACCCGCTACGCCGAAACAAAAGCCTTGCCCAAAGGCAGTGCCGCCGAGGTAGCCCGATTCTTCGTTGAGAACATCCTCCTGCGTCACGGTGCCCCAGAAGTCCTCATCACCGACAGAGGCACGGCCTTTACGGCAGAACTAACTCAAGCCATCCTGCGGTACAGCCAGACAAGCCATCGCCGCACCACCGCCTACCACCCGCAGACGAATGGCCTCACCGAGCGCCTAAATAAGACCATCGCCGACATGCTGGCAATGTACGTCGACGTCGAACACAAGACGTGGGATGCCATCCTTCCGTACGTGACCTTCGCATACAACACGGCCGTGCAAGAAACGACGCACATGGCGCCGTTCAACCTGGTCTACGGAAGGAACGCGGCAACGACGCTTGACGCCATGCTACCAGACGTCGCTGACGAAGAAAATGTCGACGTTGCCACTTATTTGCAGCGTGCCGAAGAAGGTCGACAGCTCGCCCGCCTGCGCATCAAGAACCAGCAGAGGACCGACAGCCGACACTACAATCTTCGACGACGCTACGTCGAGTACCAGCCCGGCGACCGTGTTTGGGTCTGGACTCCGATTCGCCGACGAGGACTTAGCGAGAAACTGTTGCGTCGCTATTTCGGACCATATAAGATAATCCGACGTATTGGCGCACTGGACTATGAGGTCGTGCCAGACGGCATTTCGCAATCACAGCGGCGCCGGGCACGACCTGAAGTCATCCATGTGGTGCGTCTTAAACCTTTCTACGCCCGCTGACGACCTTAGGTACTTCGTTACTTTGTTATTGTTTTTTTTTGTTGTTTGTTGTTTATTACGCATGGTTTTGTTTTCGCTTTCGTGTTTGTAGCATCGGGACGATGCTTTTAAGGGGAGGGTATTGACACGTATACATGTTTATCGTTCACCGGTGGCCGCTTTCCACCGGCTAACAAATGTTAAACGTTATCGCTCGGCGCAGGACGCGCCTGTATCGGAAGTTTCTAGAACGTTGTCGATGCTTCTTTCCGTTGCCTGTTTTCACCGACGCTTATGTTATCTGATTGTATGACCGACGCGAATTGTCTAGAACTTTCTGGAAGACACGCGGGCATCAGGGATTAATCTGGAACCTTCGATGACTCAGGTATAAAAGCCGACGCGCTTCGCCGCTGATCAGATTTTCGACGATCGCCGACTGTGTTCGCCGCTCTTTTTGTGGGCACAGGTTCGCCCAATAAACAACCAGTTTCGTCGTACACAGTTTTACGACTGTTTTTCTTCAGCGTCACTACTACGTGACAATATCACTATTCCGGCCTTTGCGCGCTTACCTTCTACTGCAATGATCTTCGCGCAATATTTACTACTTCATCTTTGTGTGTACTTTTTCCTGTTTTTAGTTTTAGTTGGAATTGTACTTTTTATAGTGATTGTTTTTGGTGGGGCGTGCTACTTTGTTGTACAAAGAGCTTTTCTTGGGGTAATGCTTGTTTGCTATATTTGAATAATGCTTGTTTTACGCTGTTGTAATTGAAGTCAACCCTTACCCAAAGCCTTTGTAAGGTTTTCGTAAGCCATGTCATGTAGTAATAAATAATTTGGTTCCAGGGAGGGTGAAGCCATCAAGCGAGCCGAGCAAGATGCCAGGCAGAAGGTCGCCGAAAGAAGGAAGAGGCACGGCAAGTGCAGGTACGTAACACTATGCGGGTGTGACGCTGAGGCAGACAATGAGGGTGTGACACCGAACAGGCAGACAATGAGCGCATGTTGCACCCTCAACAAACTGTCCTTTTATACTGGCGCGACGGGCCCTCATGGCTGGCACCTGAGACAACGACTTTTCCGAGCACTAGTCGTGCGGATCGCGGCCATCCATGATGCTCTCAAGAGATGATGTCAATTATTTTGTGGCAAAAGAGCTTGACCCACAATGGTTAAGAATAAGTGAAAAGCCTCAACCACAAAGTAACGTTTTTTTGGGGGGGGGGCTCGTATTCGTGAGGGAAGCAGCGTGAATCTTTGGCTTAAACTACAGTATATAAAGACAGCTACATAAACTGTGCAATAAAAAAACTGCTTTTCTTTTCCAGCAGTTCGTGGTCTGGATTTTGATCTCCAAGTTTTTTGTGTCGTGAGCACTTGTAAGTGCAATTAAAACAAAAATAAGCTTGCTGGAAAAGAGATGGGCAGAAATTCTAACCCTAGCACAGAATAAAACCACAAGGTTGAGCTCAGCTTCAAAGAATCTTTCATTGCTTTAATGGCTGCTGACAGACTTTGAGAACTTGGAGCGTCGCAGAAGGTTGTGAAAGCTCAGCTGCCTGCGCACTGCAGTACAAGCGACTGCGCTCCACAATTCGGCAGCGCCAATTTCGCACGTGAGCAGACGGGTAATTCCTCTGCTTATTCTTGAAGCCGCTCAGATCAGGCACTTTCGAACACGTGTACGAATGCTGCCAACCACTATACCTCATCGGTAAAAATATAAAGTTTCTAAAGAGCGTTCGAACGATGCAGTTGTTTCGCTATGTTATTCGGTTCTTGCACGGCGCTCTTGCATAATAGTTCCATGGCGTATACGCTTCTTGTTAATGCATGGTCAACTGCACCGCCATTTGTAAGCGGAAATTTCCTTCATTTCCTCCTGCTGTTATCCAACGCACACCACTGTTGTTTTAAATAGTTCTTTATTTGCGAGTACGACATCCTGCCGTTTAGTTTTATGTCCTCTGTGTTGATTGTGCCTAATTAACACTGCTTAGTAAACCAACTACTTATGCTCTGCTGCGGTAACAGTGTCAGCGTAAGTGATGTGCTCACTCAAAAAACAGACAAACGCAAAAATAAAAAAAAAATTATAAAAAATACGCGTACTGGAATTCAATTTGACAGATGACTGTACAATACGATACGCAGGTACGAATTGTAATTGCCTTCGGAAATGAGTAATCACGTAATAATGTATCAACCAATTACGCAGCTTGGAATTGGGCGCTTTTTAAACCAGTTTCCGCTAAGGCCGCTAGTAGGCGATTAGGAACGGCTGGAGAGCTACTAGATCCAGCAATCGGCGGCCGCAAGAACTACGAACACCGAGCCCTGGCTGCGATCGAGCAAAGAGAGCCCAAAACGGCACCTGTAGTAGACCTGTTGTGACCGCTAGTATATGTAACTCTTCTCGCAGTCGCCTATAGTGGTAGCAGCATAAGCGGCCGCTGCGGATCGCAAGCCATGTGCTCGCGTGTTTCTTTCACAAAGAAGCTGTGTACACGTCCGAGAAAACATCCACTTTGATGCACACAATCAGTGTGTCGGAACGGTACGAAAACAAAAACGAAGAACGCAACAAAACGATATTTTTGACTTGAACGAAAACGTAACGAAAACCTCATGTACTATTTTGCTTCGGAGTTAAACCGAAATATTTTGATCGGTTTTCGGTTCAAGGGGAGAGTCAGCAATCCGAAACAACCGACGTCAGGCAAGGTCAGAATTAGCGCGTATCTCAGGCGTCCGCAGAAGGCTGTTTCACATGGTGCGGTTTTCATCGCACCGGAAGAGCGATTTCCGTCGCATGCGACGAAAATCGCAACCGCACGGCCGACCCCGCGATTTTCGGTTGGTTCGGTTTTCGGTCGATTTTCGGTTGGACCAAACGGTTGGTCGCTGCGTCGTTGCGTTGCAATTTTTCGTCGAAATTGCGCCGAGAGCTATTTCGCGGTTTGTTCTAGGGAATGGCGTCGGTCGCTCAACGCAACGTTTATAGATACTTTTTGTCTATAAATGTTGGCTCAACAAACCTCGAACAGTGATACTAATTGAGTGGAGCCGTGGATTGCGCAAGCGGTACGTACCATCAGCACCGACACGCGAACTAGGCAGATGAAAACTCGACGGTCAGATTCGTTTCTGTGATTTCTATGCGTTTGTTGACACGCTATGTTGCTAATTGCGCGACGCTTTTTTACGTTGGCTTCAGGTGCAGATATTACGTACTTTTGCGTGATTTTCCGTTATTCACACGCGCTGCGAGTTGGTAAATACTACGAGGTGTCCCTCACGGGAAGGCATGGCCTTCGGATGTCGTCCCAATTTTCTGGCTGTACAAGCTACTCGCGATATACGAAAACGCCACAGTTGTAGCGCGGTATGCTTTTACGGACGGAACGATTTAATGAATATGCAACTACGGACAAGTGCTGCGGTCAAATGGTGCCGCTTGTTTTCCCCAGTGAAGTATCTTATTTCAAGGTTACTTCCGCTGCGAGACGCGACTGCTTATCAAGCTCGCAAAGCGAACGTGCAAACTACATATACGTAATGAATGTACTACAATGGCATATTTAACGCTTTGACTGGGAATAAACAGCATCGTCAATTTGTTTTCGAAGCATTGATTTAAACAGTTCTATCTCATTTTTTCTGATGTGTCATTTTTCTCCTGCACAAAAATCAATCAACCTTCAATGTGTTGCAGACTTTGTATCCTTACTGCAGCGGCCCACCTCTGCTTAAGTCGAGCCTCCGGACCTCTTTAAATAAAGTTTACACACACACACACCTGTATTAAACATCACATTAAAAGGTAATTGCATATTGCGCTTGCTTCAGTGCATCGAACTTTTGTTTATGCTGGTCGTAACATATCGCACTATTCTAAGAAGCTACTTTGCCATTAACAGCCTTGCCTTTCCATGCTTTCCTCTCTCTACTTCCTTTAAAAGACATGAAACAATGTGAAAAGCAGGCAAACACCTTGTTTTTATAAGCAGTAGATAACACATTAAAAAATTTGTCGTAGTTTCACCCGAAAGGCGAAGCACCAATTGCGGTAGCAAATTAGTAGAGAGCTATACGGAGTAAGGATAGTAGTTTTATGAGTTGTATAAACTTGGACATGCAGCAGCACCAGCAACGCGCAGAACTGTTGTCGACGCCGTCGGCGTTTTGCCCGCGTTCGCACCGAACGCGCGCGGCGTTTTTATATAAATACGTATTTGGTGCCGCAGCTAAACGTCGCCTCCCCTTCCTCCCTCCCGTCCCCCACAGCCTTTCGCACGACGCAAAAAGTTGTGTTTGCTCTCTAAATATGGAAAGGAGGAAAGAGACGCCTAATTCTGCAGCCCTTCAGGGAGCACGGCGCAGAACGCGCGTTTGCTCTCCGACGCGCGTTCGCTCCCCGTGAAAGCGGGCGTCCCTCGCGCCGTTTCACTTGCACATACAGCGTCCGGAGCGCGGCGACGATTTCATCGCCGTTGACGTCATACGGAGCTATCGTGTCCATATAATTGCTATCCATATAAGTGTCCGTATAATTGCTATCGCAATAAAATCAGATCAACATTGTGCAGTGAAGTCAGCTGGTTGCATCCCTTCGTGTGAATGATAGCATCTCTCCAAGTGTGGGTGGTTCTTGCATGTCCACTGCTCATAAAGAGTGCAGACGCATCACGAAGCATAGGCAGTGCTCAACAAGATGGAGGCAATGTTGTATTCACCAAAATTCTACTCAGCCGAGCTGGCTCCAAGTCATATATATATTCACCAAAATTCTACTTAGCCGAGCTTCCTCTGACTCGTATGCACCAAAATTCTACTCAGCCGAGCTTGCTCCGACTCATATTCGCTAAAATTATACGCAGCTGAGCTTGCTCTGATTCCCAATAATCAAAATTATACTCAGCTGAACTTGCCCTGACTACCACATGACAATATTCGCCAAAAGTTTACTCCACCGAGCTTGCTCCAACTCATATTCGCCAAAATTATACGCAGCTGAACTTGCTCTGACTCCCAATAATCAAAATTATACTCATCTGAACTTGCCCTGACTACCACATGACAATATGCGCCAAACGTTTACTCAGCCGAGCTTTCTCTTACACATACTCACCAAAATTCTATACTCAGCCAATCTCACATGAACTCAGCCTCATGGTTAAGTCCAAGTCTTAGTGAGCCGATGTTGGAGTGAGTTCACCAAGCTATGTGTACATTATATTATATGACATGTGGGATGCATAAGCAAACATTGCATATGAGTACGTGTTGCATCGGATAAAAAAAGTTGTCGCAGTTTCACCTGAAAGGCGAAGCATCAATTGCGATAGCAAATTTGTAGAGAGCTATACGGAGTAATGATAGTAGCTTTATCAGGTGTATAACCTTGGACATGCAGCAGCACCGGCAACAAGCAGAACTGTTGTCGACGCCGTCGGCGTTTTGCCCGCGTTCGCTCAAAATGCGTGCGGCGTTGGTGACTGTTGCCGGAGCCTGTGATATAAATAGGCACTTGGTGCCGCAGCTAAACGTCGCCTCCCTTCCCTCCCCCTCCCCCCCACGGCCTTTCGTGCGTCGGAAGAAGGCACGTTTGCTCTACATATATGGTGATTGTAGAGGAGGAAAGAGACGCCTACTTCTGCAGCCCTTAAGGGAGCACAGAGCAGAACGCGCGTTTGTTCTCCCCCGTGCGTTCACTCCCCGTGAAAGCGCGCGTCCCTCGCGCCCTTTCACTCGCACATACAGCGTTCGGCGCGCGGCGACGATTTCATCTCCATTGACGTCATACGTAACCTCACGGCGACGGCGACGCCGACGGCAGAAATCTGCTTTTGAGTGTCCATATAATTGTTATCGCAATAATAGGCACTTGATGCCGCAGCTAAACGTCGCCTCCCTTCCCTCCCCCCTCCCCCCCCCCTCCCCGCCACGGCCTTTCGCGCGTCGGAAGAAGGCGCGTTTGTTCTACATATATGGTGATTGTAAAGGAGAAAAGAGACGCCTACTTCTGCAGCCCTTAAGAGAGCACGGCGCAGAACGCGCGTTTTTCCTTCGCCGTGCGTTCACTCCCCGTGAAAGCGCGCGTCCCTCGCACCCTTTCACTCGCACATACAGCGTTCGGCGCGCGGCGACGATTTCATCTCCACTGACGTCATACGGAACCTCACGGCAACGGCGACGGCAGAAATCTGCTTTGGAGTGTCCATATAATTGCTATCGCAATAATAAGGACCACTGTACACATTGCAGTTAGTTTTATAAAATTTAATTGCCATTTGCGTGAGAGCTTCGGTTCATGTCGATTCCAGCAAGTGCATTGGATCTGCATCATATTTTTTCCAATGATGCTGGCTATCTTGGTCATTACTGGGTGGCCACATTTAGTACATTGTTAGAGTACGTGGCATACGGAATAGCCGACAAAACTCGAGACTCAGAGAGGCGTTTATTAGCGTCCGCCTCAGCCCAGAACGTCCAAGATGCCAGCCTGTTCCTTCGAACGCGCTCACGCGCTCCCTGGCCCGACCCTCGTCCTCTTCTTTCGTGTAGGAAGAACGCGGGACATTCAACACATGGCCGGCCGTGAAGTGCGGTCATGCCTGTAGTTCAAGCGGAAAGAGTCTTTGGATGGCCATTGTCACGAGGCCGTCTTGTCGCTTTATCTTGCAAGAGCGAACGTGTCCATCTTCTCCTGCGTAGACTTCAATCACCCTTGCATATTGCTCACTGACGACTTGTTGCTTTAGTTGCTCCACTGTATGCTCAAACTCTGACAGCTTGCTTCTGAGAAAACTGTTCTCTTCATTTTGGGCTGCCCTGCTCGTGGCTCCTGCTTGCACCTCCTGCTTCATGTTTTCCATCTCGGTAGAGATCCTTTCGAGGGCAATGTCTGTCTGGCAGCGATGCTCCCAAGATGTGGCAAGCAAGCGCTCCAGACTGGTTGCGTCGGAGCGAGCCGTAGCTGCTTCGGTACGTGCCAGAGAAAGATCGTCCTCTAGGCGCCTCAAGTGCCCAAAAATCTGATTGTTGACAGTTTGTTCTTTGGCGAGCTGGTCCTGAAGCGATTCCACTTGCTCGACGAGCCTTGCGCGCATGTCTGAGCTCTTCTGAAGTTCCTCCTTCAGCCGACTTCTTTCGGCAGCGCTGGACTCGGCTGCTGGGACTCTTGCAAGGCTGCCATAGTTGATCCCAGTGAAGCCAGCTGGAGCCAGCTTCGGCTCCTGCTCTGTCATCGCACTCATGTGTCGTGCAAGCTGCTGACGCAGGCTATTGAGTGTGGCATCACTGCTGTCTTGTTCTTTCTGGCTCTGCTCGGCCTGAGTCAGCAGATCAGCGTTGGCCGAGATAAGGGACCGGTACTGGTCCAAAATATCTTCCCTCTCTCGATCCCTTGTACGCAGGAGCTCTTCTATTTCGGCTACTTTAATCACATACTCCTGGATTTGAAGTTCAAAGTCTTTCTTCTGTTGTACAGCATTCTCCAAGTCAGATGCCATGTTCTTGTGCTCTTTCGCCACAAGTGTAAAGTTCTCATGAAGCCTCTGGTTTTCTTGCAGGAGGTGGGAATGGGACTCGGCTGCTGATGCAGCTTCTGCTTCCAACTCTCTCCCTCGACATGCGAGCCTCACAACATCACTCTCCTTGCTGTTTAGGTTGTCTTGCAGCTTGTCAATGTGTGATTCTGTAGCTCGGCATGTGAAGTGGGCAGTCTGGGTATCTTTATCCTTTTCCTTGAGTTTTTCAGTGAGGGCAAGCTGACGAGCCTGGCTGTCCCTCTCCACAAGCAAGTGATCATGCTGCTTGTCGACTTCCCTCAGGAGCAACTCCAGCCGACTCAACAACTGCTCATCTTCTGCAGACGGCTGGCTTGCTTGCAGATTCATGACTCGTGAGTTGATTGGCTTTGACGACATGTGCTCGGTGCTCCCTTGAAGGATCCATCCGAACTATTGAGTTCATAGCGATGAGTGTTTCCTCGTTTCCCGGTCTGGAGAGTTAACTTGTCATCACCGCCCACATCTGGTCTGAGCCAATTAGAACACTTACTCCGTTTTCTCTTTCAATGGACGGGTGGATCAGTTCATCGGCGACATCGTGCCCGGTTTTTTTTAATGATGTGATGAACGAAGGAGTCATCGTGTTGACTGATATGTCTCGGCAAATGTGGGGTTTCTCGATGGCTCTCAATGCAACTTCAACGTCGGAATGCTGACTTCGGAGATGAAGCTCGACGATGCGAAATCTTTTCGGTGTGCAACTGCTCACACTGGCGAAAGTGTTTATTGCCATGGTATCAAAGCAAGACACCTCAACTTTAACCGCCTTGAAAGAGCTTCTGTTACGAACGTACGTTCACTTCCTCCGTCGAACCCGCCTCTGATGTAACGGCATGAATAATCTGTCACTGCCCATGCTCGGAAAGTCTGTAGGAGCACGCACGTCAAAGTGTCACTTCTTTCGTTGCTCTTAGTTGTTGCTGCGCATACAGTCGTACTGCTGCCTTTCACGTCTTCATAGGCCTTTCGGTTTAGTTTATCTGGGGCGCAAATACTAGACGCATGACGACCTCTGCAGCCGGAGCACGCAATTCTCCTTCTGCAATCCCTTGCACGGTGGCCTTTAATGGTGCATCGAAAGCACCGCATGTCGGCGGCGAGTTGCTTCTTCTTCTCTGACAGCGATAAGTCTGTACGGCAAGACTCCGTCAAATGCTGCGTTAACTTGCAGAAAATGCAGCCCGTGTCCGGAGGTGTTTTTGAAGCTTGGTTATGAAGCACTGATGACGTTGGGATCGCACTGTCAAACCGGCGGTTCTTATTGTCTCTAGGATGAGTCGCCTCGTCGTATACTTTTTGCTCCCCAAAGTCACTCTTTTCTAGGCTTTCCAGTTCAATAGAGACGAACTGCAGCAGTCGCTCTAGCTCCGTAGCTTGCTGAACGTTGACATTGGCGGAACTTGCAGCTTGTGTAGCGTAAGATCTGTGATACGCTACGACAATGTCACGTGGCAGTGCCCTGAGCAGAACATCGCATAGCATCGACGAGAAAGACGACTTGCTCACGCCAAGCGCCTCCAGTCCCCGCGTGTTAATGAGCACCTGGTCGTACAACTTGCGAAGTTTCGTTACTTCATTAGAAGAACGCACAGGAGTGAGCATTCGAAGCCTTGAGAAATACTCCTGCTCCAATCGCTTCTTGTCCCCGAAACGTCTTTTTAGCATGTCCAATGCGTCAACGTAACACGCTTCGGTGGTAGGCAGCCCCGCTATAGCTGTCGCCGCGTCTCCTTTCAAAAATAACCTCAGGTAGTTGAATTTGTCGATAGCTGCAAGAGTTCCGTTCTGGTTGATGATCTGGTCGAATTGCTCCCAGAACGCGTTCCATTTGCTCAGATCACCGTCGAAAGCATTAATTACCAGCTTCGGCAACTTGACTCCTGCAGGAGCAGGGACATTCTGAAAGGCCATGGCCTTTCAGAATGCCCCGTGGCCACCGGCATGTCACGAACCACGACTGGCGATGACAATAAATTGGTTTCGGACTGCTGGCGGCGTTTGCTCTGGAGCTCGGCTAAGATGCGGGTCGCGTTGTCCTCATACTCAATTACGGTTGCGTAATCCGCCTCGAATGCCTCTTCACTTATGTGGCTTTCTAATTCATCATTGATCTTCTTCAATTCATCGTTATTGTTCTTGAGCCGCTCGTAAATACAGTCGATCTGTCGCAATGTCGCGGCATTGTTTTCTAGCACCGCACTTGCCTCTTGAATGATCCTGGTGTTTTGGGCCCTTCTTGTGGCTCGCTTCAACTTGAGCTTATCCATGGCGGTCCGCTGATCCGTATACCTCCGTGGTCGTGGCAGTGGTTCCAGTCGGTAGCCACCAGCGAAGCTCCCGGTAGCTCCCGGCTGTCGCCTCCCGGGTTTCGGCACCAAATGTTAGAGTACGTGGCACACGGAACAGCCGACAAAAACTCGAGACTCAGAGAGGCGTTTATTAGCGTCCGCCTCAGCCCAGAACGTCCAAGATGCCAGCCTGTTCCTTCGAACGCGCTCACGCGCTCCCTGGCCCGATCCTCGTCCTCTTCTTTCGTGTAGGAAGAACGCGGGAAATTCAACATTTCAACACAAAGTTGAATAAATGACTGTGGTGCAATATATAAAAAGAGATGCTTGTATCACTGCAAGTAGAACTATTACAAAATGATACAAACACATGCACATAATAAGATGCAGGCAAATGCTAAATACATGAACAGACGGAATCAGTTGGCCGCCACCTATTGCAAAAAAAAAACACCGCATATCCACGGGGTGAATGATGATGAGTGGGCGAAGCTCCGGAGGGAATCATCGGTAAACCGTAAATCTTCCGTGTAATTCGTCCAGTCTAGCCGCACTAAATCGAACGATTGACTTCCACCAATGACACGCGCCATATGTGACGTCATTCCTATTTTATAACAGCGCCCTTCATTATAATTGCACCATCTCCCGCTTAAGGGGACGCTAGCACAAACGCGTTAGAAACGTGCAGTACTCTCTAGTAAGGGGGAGAGGCCACAGCGTCTTACGCAGCCGTTTACACATGCCGGAACGTGCACCGCGTTTGCCGACGCCATCACATGACTGCTGAGAGAGTATAACCCCCGTATTCATAAACGCTCCTCGACTTGAACTTGACTTGCCACCGCCTTGGGCAGCGCGTTCGAAACGCGTTGAAGGCGGTGGCAAGTCAAGTTCAAGTCGAGGAGCGTTTATGAATACGGGGGTAAGGCGGAGATGGTGGTGGTGGAGAAACATTTAATCAGAAAATTACAGAGAGTTGCTCTACAGAAGCACTTGGGTGGTCTCCCTATTCCGGAAGTCCACTGGAAATGATCGCCGCTCGGGCGCGGGCCACCAGGGAGCGTTGAGCGTCCAGGGTAGAGCAGCCAAGCAGGAACTCCTCCCAAGCCTCTCTTGTGGGTAGGGGGAAGGGGGATGAAAAAGGAAGGGGTATGGAGGGGCATACTGCCATCATGTGATAGGTGTCGGCCAGGACCCCACAATGCGCACAGTAGCTGTGTATACCCGGCATGACATGCTGGGCGGCCGCAGGACACAAGAAGGTGTTAGTCTGCAAGCGTCTCAGAAGTCTTTCATCCGCTTTAGAGAGGCCCCGTGCAGGGTCTGGGTAAAGGCGGCGTGAGCTGCGATAATGCTCTAGAATTGCGCGGTACTGCGTAAGAGCTGAGGTGTCTGGGGTAGACGCAGAGTCGGAGGTGGTAACGGCCCGGGAGGGAGAGACGCAGGCAGCGGCATGCGCCGCTTCGTTACCGGGGAGACCCGCGTGGCCAGGAGACCAGACGATGCGGATGGAGTAAGGCTCAAAGCGCCATGAGGCCGCCCAAAGAAGGTGGGCGGCCAGAGGAGCTATGGTACCCTGGAGGTATCGGGAACAGGCGTAGCGCGAGTCCGTGATAATGACCCTTGAGGTCGGGTGAGAGGCGGCCAAAGCGATGGCCACCTCTTCGGACTGTGTTGTGTCCGATGAGCGGAAAGAGAGGCCATCAATGTGGTGGGCCTCGGAGATCACTGCGGCCGTAAAGTGTCCGGGGGAGTTGGTCCCGAGACATCTACATAGAAGACGCCAGGAGAATTGGAGTACCGAGTGTGAAGAGAGTGTGCTCGGGCTAGGCGTCTGCCTGTGGGTTGAGTGGGATCCATGTTGCGACGAAGAGATTCAACCCAAAGTTTGTGCCGCCATAGCTTCGGGACGGAAGCAGGGGGAAATGGGGTAGAGATCGGGTTCAGTGAGAGCCTATCCAGAAGGCGGCGCCCAGGAGTCGTCTGAGACAGGCGATTGACTTGGTTGACGAGATGGGCCTCCCGCAACTCGTCATACGAGTTGTGTACTCCCAAGGCCACAAAGCGGCGATTGGAGGTAGCAATGGGAAGGTCTAGTGCTCGCGTGTGAACCGAGCGGAGCAGTGCGTCCAGCTGGTTCTCGTGGTGGCGACGCAAGCGAAGGTAGGGAGTGGCGTAAAGGACTCTGCTGGTCACAAACGCTTGAGCCAAGCGGAGGGAGTGCCAGCCGCGGAGGCCGCCACGTTTGGTGGAGACCCGCCGAATCGTACGGCTAACCTGCTCGCTAGTGCGTCGAAGACGGGCAATGGTAGAACCAGGGTTGAGAGTAGAGGAGATGTGGAGGCCTAATATGCGAATTTCTGAGACGACCTGTATCGGGACAGACGGGAGATATATCTGAGGTGGCGGTAGAGGTGAGATTGAGAGAAGAGATGATTTGGTAGGGGAACATTCCAGGCCACATGATGAGGCATAGGTGTCCACAATAAGTGCCACGCGCTGCATGCGGTCTTCAATTTGTGCGGGGGAGCCCGAGTTGGTCTAGATGGTAATGTCATCTGCGTATAGAGCGTGGTGTGTGTCCTCTACCTGGGCGAGGAGCGAAGGAAGTTGGAGCATGGCTAGATTGAAGAGGAGCGGTGAGAGGACCGCTCCCTGTGGTGTACCCCGGGTGCCTAGTGGGTACGAACCGTGTTCCGGAGAGTCGATGCGGATGAAGGCGGTGCGATGTGAGAGGAATGCACAGATGTACCTGAAAGCTCTAGATCCGCAATTCGTGGTGCTAAGGTTGGTAAGGATACTACTGTGTTTGACATTGTCGAAGGCGCCTCGGAGATCGAGGGCCAGAACGGCTTTGTCATTGTGGCGCATAGTATTAGGTACAATGAAGTCGTGCTGGAGTTGGAGAAGGACGTCCTGTGCCGACAGATGTGAGCGAAACCCAAACATCAAGTCAGCAAAGACACCTTTCCTTTCCAGATATGCGGAGAGACGGTCGCGGACCATGGTCTCCATGAGTTTGCCCGCACAGGAGGTGAGCGAGATGGGGCGCAATGCCTCAATGCTGACGGGCTTACCGGGTTTGGGAATGAATGTGACCACCGAAGTGGTCCATTCCGCGGGGAGGGGTTCTCCCTCCCATACTGTGTTGATTAAATGTAAGAGCGAGAGGTATGCTGAGTCGGGAAGGTTGGCCAGGAGAGTGACCGTAATACCATCCCGGCCTGGGGCAGTACCTCGCTTCATTTTGGCCAGCGCCGCCCGAAGATCGGGAAGCGTGGAGGGGGCGTCGAGTTCGGGGTTGGGGAGCCCGGAGTAGACGTACTCCGGGCCCTTGGGGTCAACGGTACGACACAGATAGCGGTCGCAGAGGTCGTTCGCGAGTTGGCTCGTTGGGCCCTGGTAGGCATAGTAGGCGCGACGAAGTTGGCGTTGTGTTTCCCCGCGGGTAGTGGAAGGATCCAGAAGGCTCCTAAAGAGTCGCCACGTACTCTTGGAGCTCATCTGACCTGCTGCCTTCATGCATGTATCGACCCAATTTGTGTCCGCAAGCTGTGTAGAGTAGTCAGCTGCTTCCGCGGTAAGCGTCTGTATGCGGGAGCGAAGCTTACGATTTAGCTTGTATCGTCGCCATCGGCGGGTAAGGCTGTGGCGTGCCTCCCAAAGGTGGAGGAGGTGGGGATCTACTGCGGGGGCTGAGGTGGAGGTACAAATGCATCGGGTGTATGATTGATGGGTGTGGAGGGCGTATGATGCCCATGCCTGGTAGTCCTGCGGGGATGGGAGCAGGAGGAAAGGCGTGGTGCGAAAAGCTGACCAGTCCGTGATGCGGGCTGCGCCCCGGATTTGGCGCATTTTCTGTGTCGGGAAGGCAATCCGAAGCAGGAAATGATCACTGTCAAGAGTGTCCTCGAGGTTCTCCCACGTAACATGTCTAATGTTTCGTGTGAGCGAGAGGTCCGGGCAGGTATCGCGTGTCACTGAATTTCCCAGGCGTGTGGGATGCGCTGGGTGGGTGAGCAGCGTGAAACCGAGAGTAGAGATAAGCTCCTTAAGCTTGCGGCCCCGAGCCTTTTCATAGTGGTACCCCCAGTGTGGGCTAGGAGCATTGAAGTGTCCAACCACCACAAGGGGTTGCCGAGCCGCCGCTTGGAGAGCCCGATAGAAGAGTTCCGCGAAAGTGACCCGTTGAAGGTGCGGGGGTACAGGTTGAGAATATGGATTGACTGGGCCCCGAGTTTCTGGGGAAGAACGGAGATCATGCAGTAATCATAGGGAAGGTCAAGGTCTAGGTCGACCTGAACAGCCGTATATGATTTGTGAACGAGGAGACTGGTGGTGGTGCCGCCTATATAGGAGCAGTAGCCTGAAAGGGTAGGGTTTGGACCGGCTTCTCGGAGGGCAAGAACGGAAGGGAGAGAGCCCCGAGATTGAAGGAATAGGAGAAGATGCGAGCGCTTTCGCCTGTTCCCGAAGCCCCTGGAGTTCCACTGGATGATTTCGAATTGGGATGATGGCGAATGTGTAGATGAAGGAGTCGCCATGATGAAAATCCAAAATTTTATGGGTCATCCTCCATGCCCTGCCCCTGGCCTTGCTGAGCAGGAAGGGGGATGGAAGCCGGGTTGAGGGCCGGGGAAGAGGAACCGGCAACTTTGCGTCGACGCGGGGCAGAGCTGCTGCTCGTGGAGGCCGAGCGCGAGCAAGATGATCTGGCGCGGAACTGGGTGAGAGCCCAGGCCTGAACCGCCTGAACCACGTCAGCTACAATGTATTGTACATTAATGGTGGAAATTTGGTAGAGGACTACATTTTCTAGACGAGTAATACGGTCCTCGAGCGGCAGGGTGTGGTCTATAGAAAGAGGGCTCTGAGGTGCCCCCGTAACTGATTGAGAAGCCGGCGCCGTGGACGAAGCCGGGGGAGCGGGGGGAGTACGCGGAGTGGGCGTAGCGCGAGGGCTAGGCTGATGGTCGACGGGTTTAACAACTGAAGTGGCAGTGGGGGGTCCTGCCGGTTTCTGTTGTTGCAGTTGGAAAGTTGCCACCTGCTTAGTGAGAGCTGCGATTTGCCGCTGCAGAAGAGCGTTCTGTTTTCGTAGAGCGGAGAGCTCTGGAGAAGGAGGGGGGAGGGAGGGAGAGGCTGAGGAGCAGTAATCCCTGCCCAGCTGCTCACCTGAGGTGGCGCCACGGCAAGCGGCGGGTAGTGCACTGAGGTGGTCGGCGGTGGGTTCGCCGGGGTCTGGAGACGTGATCCAGGCTTGGGTTGGGAGGCCGCTCGCGTTCCCTGTGACGGGGGTGCAGGTGGCTTCGAGGTCGATGGTGGTGTAGGTTTCCGATATTTCCCTGGACATCCCCGAGCGCCGGTTTCATGCGGGCCGGAGCAGAGAAGGCATGTCGGGTTACATTCGTGTTCAGCTAGGCCTTCCGAAGTCACTTGGACTTGAGTGCCACAGCGGGTACAGCGACCGGGAGTGGGTCGCGGGCAGGCCGAGGGTCGATGCCCAATGGTGTCGTAGAGGGAACAGGCCGGGATTGTCTTCTTGTACGGGCGCACGTAGGCCACGACACTGTGGTAGAAGATGAAGCGGGGGAGCTTCGTGCCCTCGAAGGTCACCACCGCTGCAGTAGAGTCACCGAGTTTGCGGACCGCCAGGATAGCGCCTTGCGACCATTCTAGTTCTGATTTGATGCGCTGTGGGGTTTCAGCCGGGTTGATGGTGATGACACCCCGGCAGATTTCCCCGGACGCCTTGGCATGGCCCCGAAAAGGGAGCTGCTGGTCTCCCACCGGCAACTGGATGTCCCCAAGTAGGCGCTGCGCCATAGGTAACGAGGTGACACTGCACACGAGAACGTTTTGGTCCCACACTGGCCACACGTGGAAAGAGGTGGACGAGTGTTCTCCCAGGTATGCACGAATCGCGTCGCCGGCACGATCGGACGGGAGGACCGACTTGAGCTCAAAAGGAGCGCGAGGCTTCAGCACGACGATGTAGTCGTCACGGGAGAGACGAGCAATATGGCGGGGTCGCCACTTGGGTTGACGCCTCGGCGGGGAAGGTGGTGCGGTGCGCGTTCCGTCTAGAGAGCGGCGCGTGGACGAGCCGGAGGCAGCCACCTGTGGCAGGGTGGCGGCGCGCGACCCTTGGCCCTTGGGCGGAGCCGCGGCCTGGGATTGCTTCCGTTGCCAGAGTTTCACCATGTCGGCTAAATACTCGTGCTCCGAGGGCATGGCATGGTCCGAGGAGGTGGTCTCCATCGTCACGACCCGAAGTGAGGTCGGGTCATAGCCCGTAACCGTGGTGGCGTCCGCCATCACGCCGCGAAAACCCGGGCGATGCGGAGCTAGGCCTAACGGAACGTCAAGCCTGGCGGGGAGCCGTCGTGGAGATCAAACACGCAGAAGTTGGCGAAAAATGGGCCCACCTGGGCGCGGGTGGCATCCGGGTGGAGCAGAGAACTTGGCGGTGACGATGAGTCCATAATTTTGGGACAATGGCGTGAAGCACCGCAATAATCGGAGATTATTGACGGAGCCGATGCGGAGAGTGTCCGCCGTCTTCGAGCGCCACCCGCGTTCCTAAGGCGGAGAGGCCACAGCGTCTTACACCAGCTTCTTACACGGGCCGTAACGCGCTAGCACAAACGCGTTAGAAACGCGAAGTCTTTCGTTAATGTTGGGTATTTATTAGAGACCTTTAGTATTGCTGGAAAATGCTTGCGTTAGCGTTAGCGTGTTACGCACGCTAAATCTTTGCGGAACGCTGTTCGATAGAGTTTTAGTATAGCGTAAGATAACGATGCGCCGCTAAGCGCAAAACCATCTAGCTGCGAGTAGTCAAAGCAGCAAACTGAGCAGCTCGACAACCAAGCTAGCCGTGTGGATCCACGCCAAGCCTTCAAACGAGCCTGCATGTCAAGCGCTCGGACCGAGGGTGCCACCATGTTTGCAACGCTAAAAATTTAGCGAGCGTTTAGCGTCTCCGCTATATTTGAAAAATAGCGGACGCACGCTACCCGCAAAACTGAAATAGCGTTCTGAGAATGCGCAGTCTGACCCCGCTATTTTATTGCGTTTAGCGTGGTGCCATTTCCGCAATACTAAAACTGTCTATTGTAATCGTGGTGCGTGTGTCCATGTGCGCTTCGTGGCGTAGTGGTTAGCGCCGCGCGTTCGGAAGCGAGGGGTCCCTCGTTCGATTGCGCGCTACGGACACA